>NW_027287803.1:0-58324 GCF_047511675.1 Marmota flaviventris | reverse complement strand
AACCCTAACACTATCCCTAACTTTAACCCTAACAATAACACTAATGCATACACTAAACCTAACCCTAACCCTAAACCTCACACTAACCCTAACCCTAACAAAAACATTAACCCTAATCCTAAAGTTAATCTTAACTTTAACCTTAACACAAACCTAACACTAACCCTAAACCTAAGGCTAACACTAAGCCTACCCTAAACCTAACCCTAATGCTAACCGTAACACCAACCCTAAACCGAACCCAACCCTAACACTAACCTTAAACCTAACCCAAACCCTAACACCAACCATAAACATAATCTTAACCCTAACACTAACCCTAATCCTAACCCTAATGCTAATCATGACCATAATCCAAATCCTATCCTAACACTAACCCTAACACAAATCCTAAACCTAACCATAACACAAAACCTAACCCTAAACATAACCCTAACCCTAACGCTAACACTAACCATAAACCAAAGACAAACCCTAACCCAAACCATAATTCTAAACTTCACCTAATCGTAACCCTAACCGTTAACTAACCCTAAACCTAACCCTAACACTAACACTAACCCTAACACTATACTTAATGCTAACACTAACCCTAACTCCAAATCTAAGGCTCTCATTGACACTAAACTTAAAGGTAACCATAAAACCTAAACCTAACTCTAACCCTAACCCCCAACCTAAACCTAAAACTAAACCTAAACCAAACACTAACAGTAACCCTAACCATAACCCTAACACTTACCCTAACACTAACATAACCCTAATTCTAACCCTTATCCTATCCATAACCCTAACCCCAAACCTAAACCTAACCCTAATTTTAACCCTAACATTTACCCTAAAACTAACGTTAACCCTAACCCTAAACCTAAGCCTTGTAATAAACTTAACACTTTACCTAACCAATTCCTAAACCTTACACTAACACTAACCCTAACCCTAAACCTAACTCTAAGTCTAGCCCTCACCATAACACTAAATATAACTCTTAAACTAACCCTAAAACTTAACAAGACCCAAATCCTAAACCTTAGCATCACAATAAATTTAATTGTAACCCTAACTGTAACACTTACCCTAAGCCTAACACTATCTCTATTAGTTACACTAAACCTAAACTTAACCCTAATGCTAGCACTTATCCTAAACCCTTCCTTGAATCTCACACTAACCCTAACCCTAACCCCAATCATAATCATAACACCCTAATCCTAAAACTAACCCTAACACTAACCCTAAATTTAACACTAACAATAATCCTAACCCTAACCCTAAGACGAACTAGAAAACTAACCCTAACACTAACCCTAAATGTAACCCTAACCCTAACCCTAACCCAATCAATAACACTAATCCTAACGGTAACACTAAAACTAACCCTAACACTAACCCTAACCCTAACACTAACCCTAATGCAAACTCTAACATTAACTGTAATCCTAACACTAATCCTAATCCTAACTGTAACCATAACACCATCAAAACCCTAAACTTAACCCTAACACAAACCCTAACCCTAAACCTAACACTAAATCTAACCCTAACCCTAACACAAAACTTAACACTAATCCTAAACCTAAACCTAATCCTAAATGTAACCCTAACACTAACACTAACCCCAAACATAACACAAACCATGACACTAACCCTAAACCTAACCTTAACCCAAAGCCTAACCTTAACACTAACCCTAACCCAAAAACTAAACCTAGTGGAAAACATAATCCTAAACCTTACCTAACGCTAAACCTTTCCCCAACCCGAACAATAAACCTATATTTAAACCGAAAAATAACCCTAACACTTACACCAAACCTAAAACTAATTATAAACCTAACATTAAAGTAACACTAACCTTAACAATAAACCTAAAACTAACCCTAAGCCTAAGCCTAAAGCTAACCCTAACTCTTACCCTAAACCTAACCCTAACACTAACACTGAAACTAACCCTATCCTTAAACCTAACCCTAATTTTAAACCTAACCATAACCCTAAAACTAACCATAACACAAAACCTAACCCTAACCCTGACACTAACCCTAACTTAAACCTAACCTAACTCTAAAACTAACCCTAACCTTAATCCTAATCCAAACCCTAACACTAACACGAAACCTAACCCAAACCTAACATGAACCCTATCCCTAATCCTAACCCTAAACCTAATCCTAAACCTAATTCTAACCCTAACACTAAACCTAACACAAACCCTAACCCTAACACTAAACCTAAACCTAACCCTAACTGTAACCATAAAACTAACACTAAATGTAACCCTAACCCTAACATTAACCCTAAACATATTCCTAAAATTTACATTGTACCAAACACTAACCCAAACACTAACACTAATCTTAAGCATAACCCTAACCTTAACCCAAACCCTAATGTTAACACTAACCCTAATCTTGTCTGTCAAACTAAACCTAACCAAAACCTAACACTAACCTAACCCTAAAACTTACTCTAACCGAACACTACCCCTAACTCTAAACTTAACCATAACACTAAACCTAAGACAAAACCTAACCCTAATCATAACCCTAAACTTAACACTAACCCTATCTGTAAACTTGAAAACAACCTTAATCTTAACCCTGATGCTAAACCTAACTCTAAACCTAAACCTAAACCTAACACAAACCCTATCACTAACCATAACCCTAACATGAACCCTAACCCTAGTCCTAACACTAACACTAAAACTAACCCTAACCTTAACACTAATCCTAAACCTAATGCTCACCCTAACACTAACTGTAACAAAACCCTAACCCTAATAGTAACTACAATGCAAACCTTAAATAACAATAACACGAACCCTAGCTCTAAACATAACACTAACCAAACCCTAACCATAACACTAACACTAACACTAAACCTCTACCTAACCCTAACCCTATTGCTAAACCTAAACCTAACCCTAACTCTAACACTAATGCTAATTTTAACCATAACCCTAACATGAACCCTAACCCTAACCCTAACACTAAAACTAACCCTAACCCTAACCCTATCACTAATCTTAAAACTAATGCTAACCCTAACACTAAACCTAACCTAAACCCAATAACTAATACTAACCCTAACCCTAAACCTAACAAAAACCCTAACACTTACACTGAACCTAACCTTACCCCTAATCCTACCCATAAACCTAACCTAACACTTACCCTAAACATAAACATAACACAAACCATAACCCTAACCGTAAACCTCACCATAACCCTAAAACTAACACTAAACTTAAACCTAAACCTAACTGAACACTAATCATTAACCTTACCCTAAACCTTACCCTAACCTGAACACTAACCCTAAATGTAACCTAACCATAACACTAATACTAAGAGAAAACCTAACCCTAACCATAACCCTAAACGTAACACTAACCCTAACCCTATTACTAACCCTAAAACTAACCCTAATCCTAATCCAATTGCTAACTATAACTCTAACTTTAAACCTTACACAAACCCAAATTCTTACCCTAACCTTAACCCTAACACAAAAAATAAGCCTAAACATAACACTAAACCTATCTCTTACACTAACCTTAACTCTAACTCTAAACCTAACCTATCCCTTATCCTAATACTAACCTCAACACAAAACCTAACCCTAACCATAACCCTAACTGTAACACTAACCCTAACACTAAACTGAACCCTTGCACTAATGCTAACCCTAACCCTAACTGTAACGCTAACCCTAACACTATACCTATCCCTAATGATAACTGTAACACTAAAACTAACCTTGACACAACCCTCACCCTAATCCTAACCCTAACCCAAACCCTAACACTAGCCATAACCGGAACCTTTATTCTAACACTAACCATAACCCTAAACCTAACAGTAATCCTAATGGTAATTCCAAAACTATCCCTAACCCTAAACCTACCACAAAACCTAACACAAAGCCTAACCTTAACCATAACACTAAACTTAACCATAACCCTAACTCTAAGCCTTACATTAACACTAACTCAAACCCCGACACAAACACTAACCCTTACAATCAACCTTACCCTTACATTCACCCTAAAATTAACCTTAACATTAACAATAACACTAACAATAAACCTACACCTAACAATAATTTTAACGATAAACCTAACCCTAATGTAACCCTAACCCTAATTATAAAAGAAAACCTAACCCTAAAACTAACCCTAACACTAACACTAACCCTATCCCTAATATAAACACTAACCCTACCTGCAACCCTAACCCTAACACTAATGCTAATATTAACTATTACCCTAACACTAACCCTAACATCAAACTTAAAACTAACCCTAACCCTAACCCAATCCTAATACTAACCCTAACGCCAACCATAACCCTAATCCTAACATGAATTCTAACCCTAAGCATAAACCTAACCCTAACACTAATCCTAATACTAACCCTTATCCTAAACCTAAGACTAAACCAAACCTCAACCTTAATCCTATCACTAATTCTCACCATAACCATAACCCTAAATGTAACACAAAACGGAACTCAAACCGTAACACTCAACCTAATACTTATCCTAACCCTAATTCTAAACCTAACTCTAAAATTAATGCTAAACTTAACCCTAATCCTGAAACTAACCCTAACCCTAAACTTATCCCAAATTATCATCCTTAAACTAACTCTTACCCTAACCCTAAAAGTAACACTAAACCTAAACCTAATCCTAACCCTAATCCCAACCCTAACCCTAACACGGATTCTAACCCTTAACCGAAGCCTTACCCTAACACTAATCCTAACATTAACCCTCAACCTAACCCTAACTCTAACAGTAACCCTAACACTAACCCTCACACTAAACCTAACACTAAACCTAACCCCAACCCTAGTCCTATTAATAAATCTAACCATAACCATAACCCTAAACGTAACAAACCCAAACTCAAACAGTAACACTCAACCTAATATTAACCCTAACCCTAACTCTAACCCTAACTCTAAAATTAACCCTAAACTTAACCCTAACCCTAAAACTAACCCTAACCTTAACCCTAATTCTTAGCCTTAAACTAACTTTAACCCTAAACCTAAAACTAAAACTAATCCTAAACCTAACCCTAACCCTAAGCATAACACTCACCCTAACCCGTACCCTAACACTACCTCTCAACCTATCCCTAACCCTAACACTATACCTAACCATAAACCTAACCCTGACCCAAACACTAACACTAAACCTAACCCTAATCCTAACCCTAACTCTAATCCTAACTCTCACGCTAAACCTAACCATAACCCTAACCGTATCACTAACATAAACTTATCCCTAACACTATACCTAACCCTCAACCTAACCCAAACCTTATTAGTAACCCTAACACTAACTCTAATGCAAAATTAAACACGAACATTAAACCTAAACCTAACGCTAATCCTAACCGTAACCCTAGCCCTAACATTACCATAATTCTAATCCTAATCCAAAGTATAACCCATACCCTAAAACTAACCCTATCCTAACCCTTACCCTAACACTTACCCTAACACTAACCCTAACCCTAACACTCACCCTAACCCTAACCCTATCCCTAACACTAACCTAAACCTAACCATAAAGCTAACACTAACCCTAAACCAACTCTTAAAACTAACACTATCCCTAACCCTTTACTTAACCCTAACCCTAATTTTAACACTAAACCTATCCCTAACACTAAGATGAACTTTAACCATAAACCTAACAGTAACCTTAACTGTAACCTAACACTAACACTAACCCTAACTCTAACCCTAACAAAAAACCCTAACACAAAAACTAACCCTAACACTAACATTAACAATAACCCAAACACAAACCCTAACACTAACATTAATCCTAACAATAACCCTAAACCTAACAGTAAACCTAAAACTAACCCTAACCCTAATACTAACACAAACCGAAACCCAAACTCTAACATTAAACCTAACACTAAACCTAATCCTAACCCACTCAATCAAACACTAACCCTAAAGCTAACTCTAACGGTAACCCTAACACTAAACATATCCCTAACTCTAATGCTAACCATAACACTAACTCTAACCCTAACCTTAACCCTAACACTAACCCTAAACTTATCTTTAAATATTATACTATTGCTAACCCTAACTCTAAACCTAACACTAACCCTATCCCAACCCTAATCCTAACCTAACTCTAACCCTAACCTTAACCCAAATCTACACCCTAACACGAACATTAATCCTGAAGCTAATACTAATCATTCCTGTAACCCTTACCTAACACTAAACCTAAACCTAACCCTAACACAAACCCTAAACTCAAACCTAATGCTAACCCTAACACTAACACTCACCCTAACACTAAACCAAACCTAACCTTCAACATAACCATAACTGTAACTCTAACACTAACACTAACCCTAACCCTAAAACAAATCCTAAAACTATCCTAACCCTAACCCTAACACAAATACTAATACTGACCATAACATTAACAATAAACCAAACCCTAACACAAATCCTAAACTTAACCTTAAACCTAACACTAACACTCAACCTAACACTAAGCATATCCCTAACCCAAATACTAAACCTAATCCTAACCCTAACACTTCACTAAATCTAAACCTAATGCTAACCCTAACACTAAACCTAAGCCAAAACCTATCCCTAATACTAAACCTAACAATACACCTAACCGTAATCCTAACCCTAAGACAAACCCTAAACCAAATCCATAACCCTAAACCTAACCCAATCCTAACTCTAAACCTAACCTTAAACCTAACACTAACTCTAACCCTAATCCTAACACAAACACTAACTCTAACCTAACACTAAACCTAAGCCTAAACATAACACTAACCCTAACCCTAAATGTAACCCTAAAACTAACTCTAACCATAAACTTTAATCTAATAGTAAACCTATTAGTAATTCTAACCCTAAACCTAACCCTAACAAAAACCCTAACCCTAACCCTAACCCTAATCCTAACTTTAAAACAAACCCTAACACTAACCCTAACTCTATCCATAACACTAACACTAAAGCCGACCCAAACCATAACCCTAACACTTACCCTTAACCTAACACTAACCCCAACACTAACCTTAACCCTAACAATAACGCTAACCCTAAATATCACCCTAACTCTAACACTAACCCTACCACTTACCTTAAACCTAACCCTAACATTAAGAAAAACCCTATTACTAAGCCTAAAACTAACAGTAACCCTAAACCAACAATAACCTATCAATAACCCTAAACCTAACCCTAAACCGAAATCTAATACTAACCCTAAACATAACTCTAAAAATAAACGTAAACCTATTACTAAACCTAACCCCATTTCTAACCCTATCTGTAACCCTAACACTAACACGAATCCTAAACCTAAGCTTAACCCTAACACTAACCCTAATGGTAACACAAACCCTAACACTAACACCAAAACTAACCTTAAAACTAACCCTAATCATTATTGTAAACCTAACCCTAACACTTATCCTAAACCTAACACAAATCCTAACACTAACCCTAAACTTAACCCAAACCCAAACTCTAACACTAACACTAACACAAACTGTAACGCTAACCCTAACACTAACCCTTAACATAACCTTAAAACTAACCCTATCCCTAAACCTAATCTTAACTTTAACACTAACCCTTACCATAACCCTAACACTAAACATCTACTTATCACTAATTAAACTATTGCTAACCCTAAACCTAACCCTAACACTAAACCTCACCATAACACTGACCCTAACCCTAACCCTAACCCTAACACGAACCCAAATGCTAATTTTAACACTAACCCTAAACCTAACCATAAACCTAACCCTAACCCTAACACAAACTCTAATCCTAACACAAACTCTAACCCTAACCCTAACACTAGCCCTAACCCTAACCCTAATTTAAACTCTAACCCTAACCCTAACACTAACCCTAACAAAACCCTAACACTAACCCAATAACTAACCCTATCACTAAACCTAGTCAAACCAAAATGCTAACATTATTTGTAACCGTAACAATAATCCTACATGTAAACCTATTCTAACACTAACCCTACCGCTAACACACACCAAACTCTAACCCTAACAGTAACCCTAAACTAACCATAACCCTAATACTAACCCTAACCCTAACCCTAATCCAAACTGTAACCCTAAGCCTAACTCAAACCATAAACCTAACACAAATTCTAAGTCTAACTCTAACCCTAACACTAACACAAACACTAACCCCAACACTAACATTAATCCTAACCCTAACCCGAGAGCTAACACTAAATCTAACTTTAACCCTAAACCTAACCCTAACACTAACTCTAACCCTAAACCTAACACTCAACCTAAACCTAACCCTAACTCTAGCCCTAACCTTAACCCTAATCCTACCTGTAACACTAACCCTAACTCTAACCCTAAACCTAACACAATCCCTAAGTCTATCCCTCATCCTAACACTAACTCTAATCCTACTACTAACCCTAAACCTATCACTAACCCTAAAGCTAACCTCAATCCTAACCCTAACTTTAACCCTAACACTAAACCTAAGCCTAACCATAACCCTAACCCTAACACTAAACCTAAGCCTAAACATAACACTAATTCTAACCCAAATCCTAACACTGAATCTAACTCTAATCATAAACCTAAATCTAACACTAACCCTAAACCTAACCCTAACACTAACACTAAATTTAACACAAACCAGCAACTTAACATTAACTCTAATACTAACCCTAACACTAACCATAACCCTAACCCTAACACTAAGCCTAACACTAACACAACCTGAACACAATCACTAACACTAATCCTAACCCTAACACAACCCGAACACTAACCCTAACACTTACCCAAACCCTAACACTAATGCTAACCATCACCTTAACCCTAACACTAACCCTAACCGTAACCCCAACCTAATGCTAATTATAACAGTAATCCAAACCCGAACCCAAACCCTATCATTAACACTAACACCAACCCTAAAACAAACACTAACCCTAACCATAAACTTAACTCTAACCCTCAACCTAACACTAAAACTAAACCTAAAACTAACCATAATCCTAAACGTAACCCTGACCCTAACACTAACACTAACCCTAACCTTAACCCTAAAAAAAACCTCACTGTAACCCTAAATCTAAACTAACACTAACTGTAACCTTAAGCCTAACACTAACCCTAAAGGTAACCCTAACATTAAAACTAACTCTAACCCTTATCCCAACCCTAATCCTAACCCTAACACTAACACTAACCCTAATCCTAAACCTACCACTAACCCTAACACGAACCCAATGTCTAACCCTAACCCTAACACGAACCCTAATTTTAACCCTAAAACTAACACTAACCATAACACAGACCCTAACCCTAACAATAATCCTAACCTAACACTAACACTAACCCTAACTCTTCCCCTAACCCTAACACTAACACTTACTCCAACTCTAAACCTCACCTTAATCTTAATTCTAAACCTAACCCTAATTCTAACCCTAAATTAACCCTAATCTTATCCATAACCCTAACACTAAACCTAACCCTAATCCTAACAAAACACTATTCTAAACTTAACCCTAACACAAACCCTAATCCTAATCCTAACATTAACCTAACTCTAACCCTAACCCTATCTCTAACCCTAACTCTAAAACTAACCCTAACCATAATACTAACTTTAACACTAACCCTAAACCTAAACCTAAACCTAATGTTTACCCTAATATTAACCCTAACACTAACCCTAACACTAACTCTAACTCTAAACCTATCCCAAACACTAACACTATAATTAAACCTAAACTTAACCATAAAACAAACACACAAACATAACCCTAACCCTAAACTTAACGTTAATACTCACCCTAACCCTAACCCTTACACTAACCCTAACATTAACACTAACCATAATCCTAATCCAATTTATTCACTTAATCCTAAAACTAACCCTAAACTTAACCCTAACCTAACACTAAATCTAACCCTAACCCTAAACATACCCCTAATTCTAACACTAACCCTAAACCTAAATATAATCCTAACACTAACCCTAACAAAAATTTTACCACTAACATTAACTCTAACCCTATCCTAATCCTAACTGTAATTCTAACAGTAACAATAACCCTAACCCTAATCCTAATTCAAACCCTAAACCTAAACCTAACACTAACCCTAACCCTAACACGAACCCTAACTGTAACCTTTACCCAAACACTAAGCTTAACCCTAATTCTTACACTAATCATAACACTAACCCTAAACCTAACCCTAAGCCGAACACTAATTCTAAACCTATCCAAAACGCTAACACTATAATAAATCCTAACCCTACCCCTAACACAAACACTGACAGTAAATCTAATCCTAACCCTATCCCTCACCCTAACCCTAATCCTAACATTAACACTCACCATAACCTTAACACAAACCCGAACACTAATTATAACCATAACACTAACCCTGACCCTAAATGTAACTTTTAACTTAACACTAACACGAACCTTAAACTTAACCCTAACCCTAACGCTAAAATTAATTTTAACTCTATCCGTAAGGCTCACCCTAACCCTAACCCTAACCCAACCCTAAATCTAACCCTAACCCTAATCCTAACACTAACCCTAATCCAAACTGTAATCCTAACTCTAACACAAACCCGAAGTGTAACTGTAACCCTAACACTAACATTAACCCTAACACTAACCATAACACTAACACTAACTGTAACACTAACCCTACACCTAACCCTAACCCCAACAATAAACCTAAACCCAAACCGAATCCTATTACTAATTCTAACCCTAGCCATAAGCCCCAAACTACCACTAACCCTAACCCTAAACATAACCCCACACCTAACACTAAACCTAACCCTAACCCTAACCCTAACACTAACTTTCACCCTAACTCTACCACTAACCCTAACACTAAAATTAACTGTAACTCTAAACATAATCATAATCCTAACACTAAACCTAACTCTAATTCTAACCCTAAATATAACCCTAATCTTATCTGTAACCCTAACACTAACCCTAAACCTAACACTAACACAAATCCTAACAATAAACCTAATCCAAACCCTAAGTAATCCTAACTCTAACACTAACCAAACACCAAACCTAACACTAACCCTAAACCTTACCCTTACTTTAACACTAACTCTAACCATAACCCTACCAGTAACACTAACCATAAACCTAACCCTAAACCTAACCATAACCCTAACTCTAACACTAACACTAACTGTAATCCTATCCCTAACCCTAAGAGTATAATTATCCCTAACCCCAACCATAACACAAACCTAACCCTAACCCTCATTCTAACACTCATCCTAACCCGAACCCAAACAGAAACTCTAATTCTAACATTAACACTAACACAAACCCTAATCCTAAACATTCCCTTAACCTTAACATTAACCCTAAACTTAACATTAACCCTAACCTTAATACTAACCCTAAACCTAACCCTAAAATTAAAAGTAACCATAAACCTAATCCTAACACCAACCATAACACTAACCCTAACACAAAACTTAACACTAACATTAACCCTAACCCTATCCTAATCCTAACTGTAAACCTAACCCTAACAATAACCCTAACCCCATTCCTAAGTCAATCCCTAAACCTAACCCTAAAACTAACCCTAACCCGAACCCTAATGCTTATCCTAAAAGTAAACTTAACCCTAAACCTAACCCTATCACTAAACTTAACCCAAAACCTAACACTAATCTTAACCATAACACTAATCTTAACCCTAGCACTAATCATAACACTCACTCTAAACCTAACCCTAACCCTAAAACTAACTCTAAACCGATCTCTAACCCTAAAAGTATAATAAACACTAACTCTAACAGAAACACAAAAACTAACACTAAATCTAACCATAACCCTAATTTCACCCTAACCATAACCATAACCCTTACATGAACACTAATTATAACCCTAAAACTCACCCTAAACATTAACTTAACCCTTTAACAAACCTTAAACTTGACCCTAACCCTAAACTTAAAACTAACCCTAACACTAACCTTAAACCTAAACCTAACCCTAAACCTAACCCTAACCCTAACACTAATACTAACCCTAATGCAAACCATAACCCTAACTCTAGTACAAACCCTATATCTAACCTTAACTCTAACACTAAACAAAACACTAACCCTAACCCAAACTCTAACACTAACACCAACCATAACACTGACCCTAACCATAAAGCTAACAATAAACCTCACCCCAATTCTAATCCTATCACTAATTCTAAACCTAAACATAACCCAAAACCTAGCAATAACACTAACCCTAACCATAACCCTAACACTAACACTAACCCTAACTCTACCCCAACCCTTACACTAACATTAACTGTAATGCTATACCTAATCATAACCCTACCAGTAAACTTAACACTAATTCTAACCCTAAATATAACCCTAAACTTATCCATAACCCTAAAACTAACCCTAATCCTAAACCTTACACAAATCCTAATCCTAACCCTAACCTATCCCTATATAAACCTAATGCTAACACTAACCCTAACACTAAACATAACAGTAAACCTAACCCTAACCCTAAACCTAACACTAACCCTAACACTAACGCAAAAACTAATCCTTACCATAACACTAACCCTAACAATAAAACTAACCATAAACCTAACCATAACCCTAACTCTAACCCTAATACTAACACTAACTCTAAACCAAACCCTAACCCTAACAATAACTCTAACCTATTCCTAATCATAACACTAATTATCCTAACCCTAACCGTAACATAAACCTAATCCTAACACTAACACTCACCCGAATCCAAACCATAACACAATCACTTATTCGAACAGTAACTCTAACCCTAATTCTAATCCTAACCCTTATCATAACCCTATCAGTAACTTTAAACTTAACCCTAAACCTAACCCTAAACCTAACCCTAACCCTAACCGTACAGTAACCATAACACTAACCCTAACACAAAATCTAAAACTAACAACAACCCTAACCCTAACCTAATCCAAATTCTAAATCTAAACCTAACAATAAATCTAACCCTAATCCTAACTCCAACCCTGAACCTAACCCTTAAACTAACAATAACCTTAACCCTAAACCTAACCCTATCACTAACCTTAATCTGAACCCTAACCCTGAACAAATACTAACCCTAAACCTACTTTAACCATAACACTAACTCTAAACCTATCCCTAACCCTAACACTATAATTAACCCTAAAACTAACACTAACAATAAACCTAACCCTCACCTAAACTTAACCTTAACCCGAACAATCACCCTAACCCTAACCTTAATATGAACCGTAATTCTAAACCTAACAGTAACCCTAACGCTAATCCTAACCCTTACCTTAATCCAAACTCTAACCCTAAACTTAACCCTAACCCTAAACCTAATACTAACCCTAACCCTAACTCTAACCCTATCATTAACCCTAACCCTAAACCTAACAAAAAATTTAACACTAATACTAACACTAATTTTAATGTAATTTTAACCATATCCCTAATATTAACACTTAACCTAACCCCAATCCTAACTCAAATTCTAAACCTAAACCTAAAACTAAACTAACAACAAGCCTAACCCTAACCCATACCCTAACACTAAACTTAACCCTAACCCTAACACTAACACTAACATTAACCCTAACCATAACCCTAACCATAACACTAAACCATACCTATTCCTAAACCTAGCATGATCCCTAAACCTAATCCTTACCCTAACCCTAATGCTAACACTAGTTCTAACATTATCTAAACCCATCTCTAACCTATCTCTAAACCTATCTCTAACCCTAACAGTATAATAAACCCTAACCCTAAGAGCAACCATAACCCTAAGCCTAACTCTATCCCTAACCCTACCCTAACCCTAACCCTAACCAAAAAACTAAACCTAACCCAAAAACTAACCCTACCCCTAACACTAACACTAAACCTAACCCAACCTTAACACTAACCCTAATGCAAACACTAATACTAATACTAATCCTAACACTAAATGTAAATGCAGCCCTAACCCTAACCTTAACCCAAACCCTAACCCAAACACTAACCCTAAATCTAACCATAACCTTAAAACTAACAATAAACTTAACCCCAACATTTACCCTAAATCAAAACCTTACCCTAACCCGAACACTAAACCTAACCCTACCATAACCCTAACACTAACCCTAAATATTCCATTAAGCCCAATCATAACCCAAACACTAAACCTAAACCTAACCCTAACACTAACCCTGAACTTAATCCTAACATTGACACTAACACTAAGAAAATCATAACCTTAACACTAACACTAACCCTAAACTTAAACCTAACAAGAACCTTAACCCTAACCCTAAAACTAACCGTATCATTAACTCTAACCCTAACCCCAACACTAAGCCTATCAAATCCTAACCTTGGGAGAAGATGGCCGCTGCGTACGGGGGTTGCTGAAGTGCTGAGCATGGCGCTCAGAACAGCGGCTTTAATAGAGATTTCGCACAGTCTGTTAGAGCTCCTTTCACCTTTAATCTGTAGTGGACCACTTTGCCAAGCAGCAGGAAGAACAAAGAGATCGAAAAAGAGACGCTTGGCTCCCGGACACTTGGCTGCTCAGAGCCGCGGGCGCTTTGCTCCCATCTGCTTCCTCTTTCGCTTCACTCCGGACAGAGAAGCTGAATGTGTAATCAGCAGTGGATTGTAAGTACCCGAGGCAAAGAAAGCTCAGTGCACCCAGCCTTTTTTTCTTTGTTTTTTGAATATTTTTTATACAGGGAGAGTTTGTGGATTGGGATTGTTAGCGGGGCTGTGGTTTCTGTGCCGAAAATCCACTCCGCGGGAGCCGCCATTTGCTTTCTGCTCGCTGTCTTGATGGCTCTGTATACATTGTCCGGCAGCTGCACCTAGAGGTTGGAGCTGGGCTGCATGCAGAGCCCTGTCCTCCGAAGGCTGGACTGCAGCCTCGAGTGCCTCGTGGCCTGTTCGCCACTGCACCTTCGGGCAGAGCCTGCTCTGGGGTCGTTCTGCACCCCCCTGCCAGGGGACCCGTGCTCCAGAGGAGGGGGAAAGAGAGCCGCGGCAGCAGCCGCTTGGGCCCCAGGGGCCGGGCACCGGGCCGAAGAGCGCGGAGGCCAGGGCGGCTCTGCTACAGTCGCAGATGAGCGCAGCGCCTGTCAGCACGGCCCAGAGACGGAGGTGACGGCAGCAGGGTTTCATTTCTAGAAATCTGGACTGGAAACAGAAGCCGCAGTTTGTATAATCCCAAGAACTTGCTTATGCCAGGAAGCTGTAAGGGCAACATGAATATCATTGAGGAGATCTAACATGGTGGCAGGCGCAGAGAGATCAAGTCTCTGACATCTTCAACTGTGCGGGCATAGGGAGTCGTAAACTGTCTAAATGCTATTTGCTCAGGATCACTAGGCAATGCTGAGCTGACGTGGATCTGGGGTGTACAGGCTGGGCCCCTCAGAACACACACACAGAGCCTGAATCGGAGGCAATTAAGCTTCGGTTCACCTGCTTCGTGTGACTCAGCACTAATGATCCCACTGAAATAATTGGTCGGCCCTTAGGAACTTACAGAGGTAAAAGCCAACCGAGCCTTCATAGGCAGTGGCCACAGGACTGAAACGGGGATTGGGAGAGACAGTCACGACCCACCCGTTGCATTGGTCACCCGGCAAAGGGAACGAACCGTCACCATTTGCATGGGAAACCACCATGGCAGAGAAATGGCGTCACGGGCGGAGGAGATAACTGCATTGAACCCAGCGCGACAGGTGTGTAATCCCCTAGTCATCTCTCTCCACACAGCGGGGAAACCTTAAGGGCCACTCCCAGCTCTCCTGTGAACGCAATAACCAGACCGAAGGAATCAGGAGTGGCGCGGGACTCGCGGCACGGAACTCCCGGCTACCGCTCCCACCAGTGCTGACAACTGAGGTCTCTTGCACCAGCTACCGGGGGCGTGGCTACAGGAGGGCAAGCAAATTCGCTGGGGGATCTCAGCCCCAAGCTCTACAAACTTAGGGTCTGAGGGAGGCAAACAGGGAGAGTGAGCCCAGGAGTTCATGAAAACAGGGCTCCCAGGAGCAGCAGACCTGGCGTGTAGCCAGTATTGTGGTGAGTGCCACAGGTGAGCAAGGCCTGGCTTGAGGAAACACAAGACAAGGCCCTAGACACTCAGGATTGGAGACCCGCCCAGTCTAGGAGAAAGAGCTGCTGCACAGTGAATGGTTCCCACCTATTGAGAGGAGAAGCTTGGCCCAGTGGGCACAGCTCCACCTACTGGAAGAGAAGTTAATAGAACTCTAGGACTGCATTTATTACTATTATTATTATCATTTTTTTCTTTTTCTTTCATTTTCAATTTTTATTTGTTGTTGTTCTTTAACTTTTTTCAATGTTTCTATTTTTTTTTAATTTTATTATTATTATTATTATTATTATTATTATTATTATTTTTTAATTTTAATTTTCATTTCTTTATTATCATTATTATTTTTGTTAAAATTTTTTTCTCGTCTTTTTTTTTCTTTCTCTATTATCTAATCTTTGTTATTTTTGTTTCTTTTGTCTTTTCATTTCTTTTCAATTTTCTTATCCCCCCTTCCTTGAATTCTACCTGCCTACTCTCATTCTCTTTAGTGACTTCTTCCCTTCCCTTCTAATATCTTTCCTCCCAAGCATCAAATAAATCTATAAGAGTAAACAGAAACTCAGCAGTCAAACAGAACAAGAAGTAACATGAGCAGCATAAAAAAGCAAGGAAGAAAAGGAGTACAAACAATGAAGGACAGCCTAAATATTCAGGAGGACCTAGAGTCAGCAGAAAAAAATGGTCATATAAAGAACTCAAGGAATACCTTAGACAGATGGAATGGAACCTTAAAGAAGATACGAGACAGCAAATCCAAACAGTGAAAGAACACTTTGAAAATGAATTACATAAACAGATAAAAGAAGAAGTTAAGCATCTTTATCAGGAGATAGAGATTATAAAAAAAATAATAATAATTCTAGAAATGAAAGAAACAATAAACCAAATTAAAAACCCAATTGAGAGTATCACCAACAGAGTGGAGCAAGTAGAAGCCAGAACATCAGATAATGAAAACAAAATATATCATCTTGAAAAGAGCCTAGCCAACTCAGAAAGGCTGGTTAAAAACCATGAGAAAAACATCCAAGAGATATGGGATAACATAAAAAAAAACAAACCTACGAGTCATCGGGATAGAAGAAGGTACAGAGATTCAAACCAAGGGAATGAGTAGCCTGCTGAATGAAATAATTACAGAAAACTTTCCAGAAATAAAAAAGGAAACGGATATACAAATTGTAGATGCACACAGGATACCAAGCACACAAAATCACAGTAGACCAACGCCAAGAAACATTGTTATGAAGATATCCAATATACAGAACAAAGAGAAAATATTAAAAGCTACAAGAGAAAGGAGGCAGATTACATTCAGGGGTAAACCAATAAGGTTAACAACGGATATTTCATCACAGATGCTGAAAGCGAGAAGATCCTGGAACAATGTATTTCAAACACTGAAAGACAATGGATGCCAACCAAGAATTCTGTATCCAGCAAAATTAAGCTTCAGGTACAACAACGAAATAAAAATCTTTCATGATAAACAAAAGCTAAAAGAATTTGCAGCCAGAAAACCAGCATTGCAAAGCATCTTGAGCAAAACACTACACGAGGAAGAAATGAAAAACAATAACCAAAACCATCAGTGGGAAGTGCCTCTATAAAGACAGAGGGCGGGGGGAAAGCTAACCATGGAGAAACAAACTAAATTTAAAAAAAAAAAAAAGAAGATAAATAATCAAACATGGCTGGAAGTACAAACCGTATAACAATAGTAACTCTAAACGTCAATGGCTTAAACTCTCCAATAAAGCGACATAGGCTGGAAACATGGATTAAAAAAACAAATCCAACAATATGCTGCCTCCAGGAGACACATCTGATTGGAAAAGACATACACAGGCTGAAGGTGAAAGGTTGGGAAAAAATATACCACGCACATGGTCCTCGTAAGCAAGCAGGGGTGGCCATCCTCATATCGAATAAAATTGACTTCAAGACTAAATTAATCAAAAGGGATAAGGAAGGACATTATATACTGTTAAAAGGAACCATTCACCAACAAGACATAACAATTATCAATATGTATGCACCAAATAATTGTGCTGCGACGTTCATAAAACAAATTCTCCTCAAGTTCAAGAATCAAATAGACCACAACACAATAATTATGGGTGACTTCAACACAACTCTCTCACAATTGGACAGATACTCCAAACAAAAGCTGAATAAAGAAACTATAGAACTCAATATCACAATCAACAACCTAGACTTAACTGACATATATAGAATATATCAACCATCATCAAGTGGATATACTTTTTTCTTAGCAGCACATGGATCCTTCTCAAAAATAGACCATATATTATGCCATAGAGCAACCCTCAGTAAATATACACGGGTGGAGATAATACCATGCATTTTATCTGATCATAATGGAATGAAACTGGAAATCAATGATAAAAGAAGGAAGGAAAAATCCTACATCACATTGAAAATGAACAATATGTTACTGAATGATCAATGGGTTACAGAAGACATAAAGGAGGAAATCAAAAAATTCTTAGAGATAAATGAAAATACAGACACAACATATCGGAATCTATGGGACACAATGAAAGCAGTTTTAAGAGGGAACTTCATCGCTTGGAGGTCATTCCTCAAAAAAAGGAAAAAACAACAAATAAATGAGCTCAAACTTCATCTCAAAGCCCTAGAAAAGGAAGAGCAAAACAACAGCAAATGTAGCAGAAGGCAAGAAATAATTAAAATCAGAGCGGAAATCAACGAAATTGAAACAAAAGAAACCAGTGAAAAAATTAACAAAACTAAAAGTTGGTTCTTTGAAAAAATAAATAAGATCAACAGACCCTTAGCCATGCTAACGAAGAGAAGAAGAGAGAGAACTCAAATTACTAACATACGGGATGAAAAAGGCAATATCACAACAGACACTTCAGAAATACAGAAGACAATTAGAAATTATTTTGAAAACCTATATTCCAATAAAATAGAAGATAGTGAAGACATCGATAAATTCCTTAAGTCATATGATTTGCCCAGACTGAGTCAGGAGGATACTCACAACTTAAACAGACCAATAACAATAGATGAAATAGAAGAAGCAATCAAAAGACTTCCAACCAAGAAAAGCCCAGGACCGGATGGGTATACAGCGGAGTTTTACAAAACCTTTAAGGAAGAATTAATACCAATACTTTTCAAGTTATTTGAGGAAATAGAAAAAGAAGGAGCTCTGCCAAATTCATTCTATGAGGCCAACATCACCCTGATTCTGAAACCAGACAAAGACCCCTCAAAGAAAGAAAACTACAGACCAATATCTCTGATGAACCTAGATGCAAAAATCCTCAATAAAATTCTGGCGAATCGGATACAAAGGCACATCAAAATAATTGTACACCATGATCAAGTAGGATTCATCCCTGGGATGCAAGGATGGTTCAATATACGGAAATCAATTAATGTTATTCACCACATCAATAGACTTAAATATAAGAACCATATGATCATCTAAATAGACGCAGAAAAAGCATTCGACAAAGTACAGCATCCCTTTATGTTCAAAACATTAGAAAAAACTAGGGATAACAGGAACTTTCCTCGACATTGTAAAAGCTATCTATGCTAAGCCTCAGGCTAGCATCATTCTCAATGGAGAAAAACTGAAGGCATTCCCCCTAAAATCTGGAACAAGACAGGGATGCCCTCTATCACCACTTCTATTCAATATAGTTCTCGAAACACTGGCCAGAGCAATTAGACAGATGAAAGAAATTAAAGGCATAAAAATAGGAAAGGAAGAACTTAAATTATCACTATTTGCAGATGACATGATTCTATACCTAGAAGACCCAAAAGGGTCTACAAAAAAACTACTAGAACTAATAAATGAATTCAGCAAAGTGGCAGGATATAAAATCAACACACAAAAATCAAAGGCACTTCTGTATATCAGCGACAAAACTTCTGAAACGGAAATGAGGAAAAACACTCCATTCGCAATATCCTCAAAAAAAAATAAAATACTTGGGAATCAACCTAACACAAGAGGTGAAAGATTTATACAATGAAAACTACAAAACCCTAAAAAGAGAAGTAGAAGAAGATCTTAGAAGATGGAAAAATATACCCTGTTCATGGATAGGCAGAACTAACATCATCAAAATGGCGATATTACCAAAAGTTCTCTATAGGTTTAATGCAATGCCAATCAAAATCCCAACGGCATTTCTTGTAGAAATGGATAAAGCAATCATGAAATTCATATGGAAAAATAAAAGACCCAGAATAGCAAAAGCAATTCTAAGCAGGAAGTGCGAATCATGCGGTATAGCGATACCAGACTTAAAACTATATTACAGAGCAATAGTAACAAAATCAGCATGGTACTGGTACCAAAACAGGAGGGTGGACCAATGGTACAGAATAGAGTACACAGAGACTAATCCACAAAGCTACAACTATCTTATATTTGATAAAGGAGCTAAAAACATGCAATGGAGGGAGGATAGCATCTTCAACAAATGGTGCTGGGAAAACTGGAAATCCATATGCAACAAAATGAAACTGAATCCCCTCCTCTCGCCATGCACAAAAGTTAACTCAAAGTGGATCAAGGAGCTAGATATCAAATCAAAGACTCTGCGTCTGATAGAAGAAAAAGTTGGCACCGATCTACAAATTGTAGGGTCGGGCTCCAAATTCCTTAATAGGACACCCATAGCACAAAAGTTGATAACAAGAATCAACAAATGGGACTTACTTAAACTGAAAAGTTTTCTCTCAGCAAGAGAAACAATAAAAGAGGTAAATAGGGAGCCTACATCATGGGAACAAATTTTTACTCCTCACACTTCAGATAGAGCCTTAATATCCAGAGTATACAAAGAACTCAAAAAATTAAACAATAAGAAAACAAATAACCCAATCAACAAATGGGCCAAGGACCTGAACAGACACTTCTCAGAGGAGGACATACAATCAATCAACAAGTACATGAAAAAATGCTCACCATCTCTAGCAGTCAGAGAAATGCAAATCAAAACCACCCTAAGATACCTTCTCACTCCAGTAAGATTGGTAGCCATTAAGAAGTCAAATAACAACAAGTGCTGGAGAGGATGTGGGGAAAAGGGTACCCTTGTACATTGCTGGTGGGACTGCAAACTGGTGCGGCCAATCTGGAAAGCAGTATGGAGATTCCTGGGAAAGCTGGGAATGGAACCACCATTTGACCCAGCTATTGCCCTTCTTGGACTATTCCCTGAAGACCTTAAAAGAGCGTACTACAGGGATACTGCTACATCGATGTTCATAGCAGCACAATTCACAATTGCTAGACTGTGGAACCAACCCAGATGCCCTTCAATAGATGAATGGATAAAAAAAATGTGGCATTTATACACCATGGAGTATTATGCAGCACTAAAAAATGACAAAATCATAGAATTTGCAGGGAAATGGATGGCACTAGAGCAGATTATGCTTAGTGAAGCTAGCCATTCCTTAAAAAACAAATACCAAATGTCTTCTTTGATATAATGAGAGCAACTAAGAACAGAGCAGGGAGGAAGAGCAGGAAGAAAAGATTAACATTAAACAGATACATGAGGTGGGATGGAAAGGGAGAGAAAAGGGAAATTGGGAAATTGCATGGTAATGGAGGGAGTCCCTCATTGTTATACAAAATTACATATAAGAGGTTGTGAGGGGAATGGGAAAATAAACAAGGAGAGAAATGAATTACAGTGGATGGGGTAGAGAGAGAAGATGGGAGGGGAGGGAGGGGGGATAGTAGAGGATAGGAAAGGTAGCAGAATACAACAGTTACTAATAGGGCATTATGTAAAAATGTGGATGTGTATCCGATGTGATTCTGCAATCTGTATTTGGGGTAAAATTGGGAGTTCATAACCAACTTGAATCTAATGTATGAAATATGATATGTCAATAGCTTTATAATGTTTTGAACAACCAATAAAAAAAATCCTAACCTTAACACTAAACTTAACACTAAACCTAACCCTATTTCTAAATCTAAAATGAATTCTAATTCTAAACCTAAACCTAACTATACAATATACCTACCACTAACCCTAGACCTAATCCTAACCCAAAGGCTAATCCTAACCCTAACATTAACAATATAACCCTCACCCTAAACCTAACCCTAAACCAAACACTAATGCTAACACAAACACTAACCCTAACCCTAACACTAATCCTTACCCTAACCCAAACCCTAAACCTAAACCTAACATTAACCCTAACACTAAACTTAAAATGAATCCTATCCCTAGCCCTAATCCTAACCCTAACCAAACCCTAACCCTAACCCTAACTCCAACCCTAACACTAACCACTAAACCTAACACTAACCCTAACCCTATCACTAACCTTAACCCTAACTTCAACCCAAACCTACCCTAAAACTAGCCCTAATCCTAACGTAATCCACACCATAACCGTAACTCTAAACATAAACCTAACAGTAACCCTAACACAAACCCTAACCCTAACCCTACAACTAACCCTAACCCTAACCCTAACACAAACCCTATCCCTAATTTTGCCCTAACACGAATTCAAACCCTAAACCTAAAACTAACCTTTAACCTTTACCTAACCCTATCTGTAAACCTAATCCTAACACTAACTTTAACCCTAACACAAACACTAACCCCAACACTAACCCTAACCATAACACAAACCCTAACTCTAATCATAACCCTAACCTTAAACTAACCCTAACACTATCTCTAACATAACACTAACCCTAAAACTAACCCTAACCCTATTACTAACCCTAACCTTTATGCTAACCCTAACACTAACTGTAACCCTAACCATCCATGAAACCAAAACTTAACCCTTATACTAACTGTAACACTAACACTAACCCTAACCCTAACTCCCAACTGTAACACTATCAGTAACCCTAACCTTAACCTGACACTTAACACTAACCCTAACCCTAACCCAAACATGAAACCTAACTCTAACCCTAACACTAAACCTAACCCTAACCCTAACCCTATCCCTAATCCTAACACTAATCCGAACCCTAACACTAACCTAAACCTATCCCAATACTTAACAATAACCATAACCCTAGACCTAATCCAAACACTAACCCTAACCCTAACACTAACCCTAACACTAAGCCTCACTCTAACCCTAACACTAACCCTAACCCTAAACCTAAACCTATCACTTATCCTAACCCTAACCCTAACATTCACCCTAACTCTAACCCTCATCATAAACCTAAACCTAACACTAACCCTAACCTAAAACTAACACTAACACGAAGCCTAACCCTAACCCTAATGTAACACTAGCCTAACCTATCCCTAACACTCATCTATTTTTAACCGTAACCGTAACTGGAACCATAACCCTAACTGTAATTCGAACACAAACACTAATCTTAACCCTAACACTAAATATAACCTAACACTAACCCTAAACCAAACCCTATCCATAAACCTAACACTAACACTAACACAAATTATATCATCATCCTAATCCAAACCCTAAATTTAACCTAACTCTAACCTAACCCTAACTGTAACCCAAAACCTAACCCTAAACCAAACCCTAACACTAACCCTAAGCCTCAACCTAACCCTAAACCTAACATTAACCCTAACAAGAAACCGAAAGCTACAGCTGAATCTAATTCTAACCCTTGTACGAACTCTAACCCTAAACCTAACGCTAAATCTAACACTAACATTAACCCTAATCCTAACCTAAAACTACCACTAACCCTAACCCTAACACTAAACCTAAACCTAACCAAAAAATGTAACACTAACACTGACCCTAACCCTAACCCTAACACTAACACTAACACGATTTATAACTGTAAATCTAACCCAAACACTAAACTTAACCCTAACCCAAATCCTAACCTTAACCCTAAAGCTAACCCTAACCCTAACCCTAAATTTAACTCAAACACTAACCCTAACCATAAACCTAACCCTAACACTAAATCTAAACCTAACCCTAACCCTAACAGTAATTCTAAAAGTCAACCTAACTCTAACTCAAACCCTAACCCTAACCCTAAAATTAAACCTAACCCTAAATCTAACCCTAACCCCAATCACAACACAAACACTAACCCGAAAGCTAACAGGAAAACTAACACTAACACTATCCCTAACCCTAATTCTAACCCTAAATTAAACAGTAACCCTAACCCTAATACTAACCATAAACCTAACAAAAACCAAATACTAACCCTAACCCTAACCCTAACAGTTAACCTAACACTAACCCTAAACCTAACCCAAATCCTAAAAATTACCCTAACCCTAAAGTAACCCTAACCCTAACCCTATCCCTTACAAAATTCCTAACCCAGTCCATAGCCCTAACCTTTACCTAACACTAATCCTAAACCTAACACTAAACCTAACACTAAACCTAACACTAACCCTAACCCAAATATTAACACTAACTCTTACCCCAATGCTAAACCTATCACTAACCCTAAATCTAAACCTAACTCTAAACCTAACACTAATATTAACTTAACCATAACCCTAACCCTAACCGTAATGTTAAAACTAACTGTAACACTAACCCTAAGCCTCACTATAACCCTAATCCTAACCATAACCCTAAACCTAACCCTAACACTTAACCTAGCCCTAAACCTAATCCCACGAGTAACCCTAACCATAACTCTGAAGCTAACCCTAATCCTAACTGTAACCCTAACTCTAAACCTAAATGTTATCTAAACATAACTCTATCATTAACTGTAACCCTAACCCTAACCCTAAACCTAAACCTAACCCCAAACCGAACCCTAGCCCTCACACTAACCCTAGCACTAAACCTAACACTAACACTAACCCGAACCCTAACACTAAACCTAAACCTAATTATAACCCTAACCCAAATTCTAACCCTAAATGTAACCCTTACCCTAACCCTATAACTAATTCTACTCCTAAACCTAAACCTAATACTAACACTAATCCTAACCCTTACACTAACACGAACCCTCACTCTATCCCAAACTTAAACTAACCCTAAACAAACCTAACTCTAACTCTAACCTTAACACTATACCTAATACAAACCCTAACCCTAACCGTAAAACTACCCTAACCCTAACCATAAAACTTACCTAACACTAACAATAACCCTAACCCTAACTCTATCCCTAACCCTAAATGTAAGCCTAACACTAACCTAATCCTTACCATAATAGGAACCCAAACCATAACCCTATCACGGATGTTATCCTAATACTAACCTTCACCATCTAATCCTAAATCTAACACTAACACAAAACCTAAATAAAACACTAATCTTAACCTAACCCTAACCATAACCCTAACCCCAACCCTAAACCTAACCCTAAAGCTAATCCTAACCATAACATTAACCCTAAACCTCACCCTAACACTAAAGTTTTACCTAACACTAACCCTAACCCTACCGTAACACTAAACTTAACCCTAATTCTAACCCTAACCCTAACTCTTACACTAACCCTAACCCTAACATGAATTCTAACTTTAACAATAACCCTAACCCTAACACTTACCTTACCCATATCCCTAACCCCAACCCTAACCCAACACAAACACTAACCATAACCCTACCATAACAATAATTCTAATACTAATTTTAAACCTAATCTTAACGCTAAAGCTAATGCTAACCCTAACGTTAAACTAAACTCTATAACTAACCCTAACTCTAACCCTAACTCTCACCATAACCTTCACCCTAAATCTAACCCTAAACCTATAACTAACCCTAACCCTAACACTAACAGTTACCCTAAACCTAACTATAACCCAATCTGAAACACTAATGCTAACCCTAAACATAACTCTAACCCTAAACTTAACCTAACTCTAACCCTAATCTTAACCTTATTGTAATCCAATCTATAACACTAAGCAGAACCCCAACACAAACCCGAAAGTAAACCTAAAACTAACCCTAATTCTAACCCTAAATTTAACCCAAACCCTCACCCTAACACTAAAACTAACACTAATTGTAACCATAACCCTAACCCTAACCCTAAAACTTACTCTAATCCTAATTCTAACACTTACCATAAGAATAAACCTATCCCTAACCCTAACACTAAACCTAACCCTAACCCTAAGCGAAATTCTAAGCGCAACCCTAACCATAAACCTTAACCGTAACACAAACCCTAACCCTAACCCTAACCCTAACTGAAACGTAACCCTAATAGAAACCTAACACTAACCCAAAACCTTACCCTATGCATAACAATAACCCTCACACTAACCTTAGCACTAACCATACCCTAATCCTAACCTTAATGGTAAGAAAAAACTTAACACTAAACCTATTGATAACACTTAACCTAAAACGATTCCTAACCCTAACAATAAACCTAACCTAAACTTCACCCAAACACTAATAATAACACTAAGCATAACCGTAAACCTAACCCGAACACAAACCCTAAACCTAACCCAAAGCCTAACACTAACTCTAACCCTAACCCTAACCCTACACTAACCTTAACCCCAAGTCTCACCTTAACCCTAACACTATCCCTGACAGTAACCCTAACCCTAATTCTATAACTATCCCTAAACCTTACTCTAACACTAAACCAAACACTAATATTAACCCTAACCATAACCCTAACTTTAAAACTAAACATAAACATAAACCTAACCCTAACCCTAACAAGAACCCTAACTCTAACCCTAACACTAACAGTAAACTTAACCCTAATACTAACCCTAAACCTAACCTTAACCCTAACATTAAGTAACGACAACCTTAACACTAAACCTGTCCTTAAACTAACCCTAAACTTAACATTAAACTTAACATTAAACCTAACCCTAACCATAACCATAACCATAACGATAACCATAACCTTAACAAAAACCCTAATCCAAAACATAAACAACCCTAATCCTAACAAGACACTAACCCTAAAAGTTTCCTAAATTTTACCCTAACCCTAACCCTAACCCTAACCTTAACCCTAACACTAACACTAACCCTAACCCTAATCCTAACACTAATCCTAACTTACTCGTAACCATAAAACTAATCCTAACCTAAAACTATGCCTCACTTTAACCCTCTTACTAACCATAACCCAAAATCTAAATCTAACTTTAATCCAAAACAAACCTTAACCATATCACTTACCCTCACACAAATCATAACTCTAATGCTAATACTAACTCTAACACTAACCCTAACCCTAACCATTACACTAAAACTAACCCTAATCATAACCCAAAATCTAACTCTAATTCTAAACAAAAACTACCCCTAACCATAACTGTAAATGTAATCCTAAAACTAACCCTAAACTTAACTCTAACCCTAACTGTAACACTAACTCCAACCCTAATCATAACTCAAAAATAATCCATACCTATCTTGAAACCTAACTCTAAACCTAACTCAAACCCTAATGGTAAACCTCACCCTAAGCCTAACACTAACCCCAAACCTAACCCTAATATTTAAACTAACCCTAACCCTAACCGTAACACTAACCCTAAATCTACCCTTACCTAAATATAACCCTAACCCTAACCCTAACAATAACCCGAATCCTAACCCTAACCCTCACCCTAACCCTAATTCTAGTGTAACCCTAACCCTAACCCTAAAACTAACAGAAACCCTAAATCAAACCATAACCCTATACCTAACCTAACCCTAAACCTAACCCTTACCAAAACCTAACCCTAACCCTCACCTGAACCCTAAAACTAACCCGCCCCCTAACCCTAAACCTAAATCTAATACTAATCCTAATTGAAACACTAACACTAACCCTAAACCTAAATATAAGCCAAACCCAAACTCTAACGCTAAACCTAACCCTAACCATAACCATAACACTAACCCTAACCCTAACCCTAAAACAAACCCTAACTCTAACCCTAACCCTAACCGTAAATTAACCCTAACCATAACCCTAACCCTAACCTAATTCTAAACCTAACCCTAACCCTAACCCTAACTCTAAAACTAACTTAACACTAACACTAACCCTAACACTAACCCTCACCCTAAACCAATACCTAACACTAACCCTAACACTATCCCTAACATGAACCCTAACCCTAATCCTAACCCAAACACAACCTTAACACTAACCTTCTCCATAACACATACACTAACCATAAACCTGATTAACCTAAAACGAAACACTAAACTTAACCTAACCCTAACCGCAACCCTAATCCTAATCCTAAAGCTAACCCTCACCATGAATCTAACCCTAAGCTTCACCCTAACCCTAACCCTAAACATAACATTAATACTAACCCAAACACTAAACCTAAACCTAAACCTTATCCTAATCCTAACCCTAAATTTAACACTAACCCTAACCCTAAATATAACTCAAACCCAAACAGTAACCCTTACCCTAAGCCTAAACCTAATCATAACCATAACACTAACCCTAAACCTAATCCTAACCCTAACCATAACACTAACCCTAACATTAACCCTAACACTAAATATAACCATAAACCTAAAACTAACTTTAACACTAACCTTAATCCTAAACCTTACTGTATACCAAAACCTAAAAAAATCCCTAACCTAAATCCTAACACAAACCATAAATTTAACACTAATTTAACCCAAAACTTATCCCTAACCCGAACACTAATCTTAACCATAACACTTATTCTAATCCTAACCCTAACCCTAACCTATCCCAAACCCTAACTCTAACCCTAATCCTAACCCTATTTTAATCCTAACATGAACCATAAATCAAACCCTAACCATAATTTAACCCAAACCCTCACCCTAACCCTAACACTAAACTTAACTCTAACCCTTACCTAACACTAACACTAATCCTAACACTAACCCTAACATAAACCTAACCGTAAATCTAACTGTAACCCTAATCCTAACATTTATCATAACACCAACCATAACCCTAACTGTAACCCCAACTCAAACTCTAACCCTAAATCTAACACTAACCTAAACCCTAACAAAACACTAACACTAACCCTAAAAACAAAACTAACTTTAACCTTAACCCTAACCCTAAACCAAAATTTTACTCTAACCCTAACCCTAACCTTAACACTAAAGATAACCCTAATCCTAACACACATGATAATTTTAACCATAACTCTAACCCTAACCCTAACCCTAACACTAACCCTAAATCTAACAGTAACCATAACTTTAACTCTAACTCTAACTGTAACCCTAATTCTAACCCTAAACCTAACCCTACCACTAACCCTAACAATAACCCTAATCCTAAGCCTAACTCTAACCCTCACTGTAATTCTAAACGTAAGCTAACCCCAAACCTAACCCAAATCCTAACACTAACTCTAACCTAACTAATACCCTAACACTAACCCTTACATTAAACCTAACCCTAACCCTAACTTTAAAATTAAATCTAACTCTAACCTAAATTTTAACCCTAACACGAAAACCTAAACCTAACCCTAACCTAAACCTAATCCTAAACCTCACCATAACACTAACCCTAAACCTAACCCTATATTGAACCCTATCTCACCAAACCCCAACCCTAATTCTAACCCTGATCCTAACCATATCCAGAAACTTAAAGTTAATTCTAACCATAACCCTAAGACAAATCCTAACCCTAACACTAACTCTAACCCTAACACTAACACTAACCCTAACTGTAAACATACACTAACACTAATTTTAACCATAACAATAACCTTAACCCTAAACCTTAACCTAAACCTTACCCTAAACCTTACCTTAACCCTACCCTAACACTAACCCTAACCCTAAACCTAATCTTAACCATAACATTAACCTTAACCCTAAACCTAACCTTAATCATAACCCTATCCCTAATCCTAACTATAACCCTATCCCTAACTTATCATGAACACTAACCCTAAATCTATCCCTAAACCTAAACCCAACCCTGACTCCAACCCTAATAATAACCCTAACCTTCACCTAAACCTAAATCTAATCCAAAACCATAACACTAACCTTAGCCATAACCCTAACACTAACCCTAAACCTAAACGTAACTGACATCCTAAAACTAATCCTAACACAAACCCTAACCCTAACAGTGAATTTAGCTCGAACAATAACCCTAATCCTAAACCTAATCCTAACAATAACACTAAACCTAACACTATCTCTAACAATTACTCTAACCCTAACCCTAACCCTTACTTAACACTCACCCTAAGCCTCACCATAACCCTAACCTAACTGAATATTAACCCTAACTCTAGCCATACACTAACCCTAAACCTAAGTCTAACACTAACCTAAAAAAAATTCCTAAACCTAACGATAACCCTAAATGTAACAATAATCCTAACCCTAACCCTAACACTAAACCTAACCATAATCCTAACATGAATCCTAAGCATAATTGTAAACCTATCAATAACCCTAACCCTAAACCTAACCCTAACACTAACCCTAACCCTATCATTAACCCTAAAACTAACCATGACCCTAACACTAAACTTAAACCTAACCCTAATCTTTAAACTAACACTAACTCTAACCCTTACCCTAACCCTAAACCTAATTTTACCCTAATTCTAACCCTAACCATACACCTAACACAAACCTTATAGGAAAACATGACCCTAACCATAACCTAACAGTAACTCTAACCCTTACATAACCATAACCCTAACCCTACCATGAACCCTTACATAACCATAACCCTAAACCTAACACTAACCCTAACCCTAATCTAACACTAACCCTAACCCCAACACTAACTTTGTCACAACACTAACCCTAACCCTAACACTAATAATAACACTAACACTAACCCTAACAGTATACCTAACCTACCTGTAACCATAAAATTAACTCTAAACCTAACACTTTGTCTCACTCTACCCCTCTTCGTAAACATAACCCTAACTGTAACACTGACCCTAACTCTAATCCTAACACTAAAACTAAACCTATGTATAACACTAATAAAAACACTACTCCTAAACCTAATCATAACCCTAAGCGTAACACTAACGCTAACCCTAATCTCAACACTAAACCTATCTTTTAACCTTAATCCTTACAGAAAACCTAAACCTAAACCTTACCCTAACACAAACCATAATTCTTACCATAACACTAACCTAACACTAACCATAACCCTAACCATATTGCTAAATCTAAAATTAACCCTAACCCTAACCTGGACCCTAACCCTAACTCTAACCCAAAAACTAACCTTAACCCTAACCCTAACCTTAACCCTAACATTAACCAAACATAACACTAATTGTAGCCCTAACCCTAACCCTAAAAGTAACCCTAAACATATCCCTAACCTTAACACTATCCCTAAATTTAACCCTAAAACTTACACTAACACATACCCTAAACCTAACACTAACCCTAATCCTCACACTAATCTAACCCTAACAAAAACACTAACCCTAACCCTAACACTAACCCTAACACTAAGGTTAGGGTTAGGGGTAGTGTTAAGTATAGGTTTAGGGTTAATGTTAGGGTTAGTGTTAGTGTTACAGTTAGGGTTAGCATTAGTGTTTGGTTTAGCATTATAATTACATTTAGGTTTAGAGTTAGGGTTAGGATTAGGGTTAATGTCAGGTTTAGAGTTAGGTTGAGTTTAATGTAAGGGTTAGGGTTAGGGATAGGTTTGGGTTAGGTTTAGGATTATGGTAAGGGATAGGGTTAGAGCTAGTGATAGGGCTAGTATGAGAGTTAGAGTTAGTCTTAAGGCTAGGGTTATGGTTAGGGATAAGGATAGGGATGGGGCTAAATTAGGGCTAGTGTTAGAGTTAGGTTTAGGTTTAGGCCTTGTTTTATGGATTGAATTAGGATTATGTTTAGTGTAAGGTATTGGGATATAGGTAGTTTGAGGGCTAGGCCAAGGGTTAGTATTAGTGTTAGGGATAGGGTTATATTTAGTTTTAAGATTAAAGCTAGGTTTAGGGCTAGGATGAGGGCTAATGTTTTTGTTAGGGTTAGGGCTAGTTATAGGGCTAGGGCTAATATCAGGTCTAGGTTTACAGTTAGGGATAGATTTAGTGTTAGGTCTATGGTTTGGTCCAGTGTCGGGGTTAGGTTTATACTAAGGGTCAGTTTTAGAGCTAGGGTCTTTATTAGGGTCAGCATCAAGGTGAGGGTTTAGGTTAGGTTAGGGTTTAAGTTTAGGGCTTGAATTATCTTTAGGGTTTTGGATTAAGGTAATGAAAGGATTAGGTTTAGGGTTTAGGTGTGGTTTAGTGTAATGGATAGGGTTATGTTTAGGCCTAGGTTTAGCATAAGGGTTATCACTAGGGTAATGGATAGGGTTAGACCTAAGATTAGGGGCAGGCTTATGTATACACTTAGGGCTATTGTTTGTGTTAGGGTTAGTGTTTAGGTGTGGTTTAGTGTAATGTATAGGGTTAGGGTTAGGCCTAGAGTTAGCATAATGGGTTATCATTAGAGTAATAGATAGGGTTAGATCTAAGATTAGGGGTAGGTTTATGTAAAGGATTAGGGCTTATTTGGGGTTAGGGTTAGATTTATGTTTAGGCTTAAAGCTAGGTTTAGTGGCTGGGGATGTGGCTCAAGAAGTAGCATGCTCACCTGACATGGGCAGGGCGCTGGGTACGATACTCAGTCCCACCTACCAATAAAATAAAGATGTTGTGTCCACCGAAAACTAAAAAATAAATATTAAAAAAAAATAGGTTTAGGACTCGGATTAAGGCTCTGTTTTGGGTTAGGTTAGGGCTAGGTTTAAGGCTATGGCTAATGTACAAAGTAGTGTTATGATTACAGCTAGTGATAGCGTCATGGATAGGGCTATGTTTAGTGTTAGGGTTAAATTTACAGTTACAATGATGTTTAGAGCTAGGTTTAATTATAGTGTCAGAGTCAGAGTTCAGATTAGTTTTCATGTTACGGTTAGGATTAGAATTAGAGATAGGATTAGGGCTAGGTGTAGGGTTAGGGTTATGATTCGCTTTTGCTTTAGGGCTAGGGGTAGAGTTAGGGCTAGTTTTAGCATTAGGACTAGTGTTAGTGTGAGATTTAGGCTTGGGTTTAGGGTTAGATTTAGACTTATGTTTAGATCTAGGCTTTGAGCTAGGGGTAATGATAGGGCTAGGATTAGGGCTAAGATTAGGGATAGGTATAAGGTGATGGTAAGGGATAGTGTTAGAACTAGGTATAAGGCTAGGGCAAGAGTTTGAGTTAGTCACAGGTCTAGGGTTAAGGTTGGGTTAGGGATAGGGCAAAATAAGGCTGGTATTAGGACTAGGGTTAGTGTTGTGGTAAGACCGAGATTTAGTGCTAGGGTTAGTGTTAGTGTTAGGGTTAGGTTTAGTGTAAGGGATGGGATTATAGCTACTTTTAGGAGTAGGGTGAGGATTAAGATTTACGGTTATTGTTGGGGATAGGTTTATAATTAAGCTGATGTTTATGGCTAGAATGTGGGCTAAGGTTTGTGTTAGGATTAGGACTAGGATTAGAGCTAGGGCTAATATCACATCAAGGGTTACAGTTAAAGAGTGTTTTAGGGTCAGGTTTATAGCTAGGTCTATTGTAAGGGTCAGGTTTCTTGTTAGGGTCAGGTTTAGAGCTATGGGTATTATTAGGGTCAGGGTAAGGTTAGGATTTTTATTAAATTAAGGTTTAGGGTTAAGGCTTGAGTTATCATTATAGTTAGGGTAGGTTAATGATAGTTTTAGGTTTAGAGTACAGGTTAGGTGTAGGGTAATGGATAGGGTTAGGATAAGGATAGGATTAGGGTTTGGCCTAGGGTTAGCAGAAGCATTAGGGTTATCATTAGGGTAATGAATAGGGTTAGATCTAGTGATAGGGCTAGTGTTATGCTTAGGATTAGGTCTAGGTTTAGGCCTACTTTAGGGTTAGTGCTAATGTTAGGGTTATGGTTAGCTTTAGGTTTAAAGCTAGGGTAGGTCTTGGGTAAGGGCTAGGTTTTGCAATAGTTTAGGGCTATAGCAAATATAGGAACTTTGTAATGATTAGGGCTAGTTTTAGGGTTAATGTTAGAGCTAAGTATAGTTTTAGGGTTAGGTTTAGTGTTAGGGTGATGTTTACAGCTAGGGTTAGTGTTAGTGGCATGGTCAGTGTTCAGTTTAGGGATATGGTTAATGGGAAAGCCAGAATTAGGACTAGGATAAAGATAGGGAAAGCGTTAGTTTTGGCTTTACAATTAAGAGTTATTATTAAGGCTAGGGCTAGGTTTTTCTTTAGGTCTGGGGCTAGAGTTATATATAGATTAGGATTAGGTTTAGATCTAGGGCTAGTGTTAGGGTTAGGTTTAGGTATAAGGTTACCAGTAGGGCTAGTGTTAGAGTTCTGTTTAGGGTTAGGTTCAGGCTTAGACCTATAATTAATGTTAGGGTCAAAATAAGGGTCAGGGTTAGGGTTTAGGTTTGGGTTATGATTAGACCTAGAATGAGGACTAGGGTTAGGACTACAAATAGAGTTAAAGTTCTGGTTAGGTTAAGGAATAGAATTAGGAATAACATTATTTTTACAGTTTGGCCTGGGGTAAGGGATAGGGTTACAGCTAGGGTTAGGGCTTGGGTTACGGTGTAACCTAGGTTTAGGGCTCAGATAAGGGCTAATTTTTTTTGTTATGGTTATGGCTAGGGTTAGAGCAATGGCTGATGTAAGAACTATGTATATTAGAGTTAGTTTTAGGGTTATGGTTAGGGGTTACAACTCTAGTGTTAGGATTAGGTTTAAGGTTAGGTTGAAATTTAGAGCTAGTGTTAGTGTTAGGTTAATAGTCAGGGTCAGGTTTAGTTTTAGGGGTTAGGGATAGGACTCAAATTAAAACTAAGGTTACTGTTAGGGTTCTGTTTAAGGTTGGGGTGGTGTTTAGAGCTAGGCTGAGTGTTAGGATATGAGTCAGAGTTAGCGTTAGTATTAAGGTTAAGATTAAGACTCCAATTAGGGTTAGGGTGAGGTCTAGGTGTAGTGTAAAGGTTTGTTTTAAGTTAAGGTTTAGGTTTAGGGCTATTGCTTGGTTTTGCTTTATTTCAAGGGCAGTTTTATGATTAGCATTAGGGCTAGGGCAAGTGTTAATGTTAGGCTTAGGCTTAGGGTTAGGGTTAGATTTAGAGATAGGGTTAGATTTGGGTTAGGACTAGGAATAGGTTTATGGCTACATGTAATGTAAGGGTTAGATTTAGGGTTAGGGTAAGGTTTAGAGCTAGGGTCAAGGTCTGGGTTAGAAGTTTGGGATACATTTAGGTTTAAAGTTAGGGCTCCAATGAGTGTCATGGTTAGTGTTAGTGTAATGATATGATGATGTTTAGGGTTTAGGTTTGGTTTAGAATAATACATAGGTTTAGGATTAGGGATAGGGTTAGATTTAGGCATTGAGTTATTGTTATGGCAATGGATAGGGTTAGAGATAGGGTTAGGGCTAGGGTTATGATTTTGATTAGGGCTAGATTTAGGATTAGGGTTAGGGTTAAAGCTCGGGTTAGGGGTTGGACTAGGGCTAGGTTTTGGGTTAAGTTAGTGCTAGGGTTAGGGAAAAGGCTTATTTAAGTACCAGGTTACATTTAGGGTTAAATTTAGGGTTAGGGTTAGTGTTAGCTCTAGTGTTAGGCTTAGGGTTAGGGTTAGGTTGATATTTAGACTAGGGTTAGTATTATGGTCAGAGTCAGGGTCAGTGTTAGTTCTAGTTTACAGCTTAAAACTAGAATTAGAGCTAAGGTTAGGGTTAGGATTAAGGGTTGGTTTAGGTTAAGGGTTAGGGTTAGGGCTGTGGCTTGGTTTTGTTTTAGAGCTAGGGTTAAAGTTAGATTTAGAGTTAGGGTTAGGGTTTGGCTTTGGTTTAGAGTATGATTTAGATTTAAAATTAGATCTAGGTTAGGGCTAGAACTAATGATAGGTCTAGGGTTAGGGCTGGGTTTAGGCCTAGGATTAGGGTTCAAGTAACGGATAGGGTTAGAACTAGGGATGGGGCTAGGGTGAGAGTTAGAGTTAGTCATAGGGCTAGGGTTAGGGCTAGGGTTATGAATAGGACTAAATTAGTGCTAAGATTAGGGCTAGGGTTAGTTTTTGGGTTAGTCATATAGTTAGGTTTAGGTTTAAGTTTAAGGCTAGGTTTAGGGCTAGGATAAGGGCTGGGGTTTGTGTTAGGTTTAGGGCTAGGATTAGGGCTACAGATAATGTCAGGTCAAAGCTTATGGTTGGGGAAAATTTTACGATTAATGTTATGGCTAGGTCTAGTGTAAGGGTTAGGTTTAGTGTAAAAGTCATCCGTAGAGTTAGGAGATTTATTAGAGTCAGGGTAAGTGTTAGAGTTTGTTTGATGTTAGATTCTAGGGTTAGGGCTTTAATTAATACTAAGGTGTGTGTTAGGGTAATGATAGGGTTTTGTTTAGAGTTAACATTATGTTTAGTGTAATTGATAGGGTTAGGGTTAGCGATAGGGTTAAGGTTAAGCCTAGGGTTCTCATTAGGGTCAGGGTTATGGTTAGTATAATTGATAGGATTAGAGCTAAGTTTAGGGCTAGGTTTATGGTTAAGAATAGGTCTTGAATTAGGGTTAGGTTTAGGGTTAGAACTAGGGATAAGGTTATGTTTATGTTTACCATAAATATTAGGTTTTCAGCTAGGGTTAGGGCTAGGATGAGGGTTAGGTTTAGGGTTACTTCTAGGGATAAGTTTATAGTACTCATAGGGTTAGGTTTAGGATTAGGGCTAGGGACATCATTAGGGATAGTGTTAGGGTTAGGGTAATGTATACAATTACATGTAGATTTAGGGCTATATTTAACATTAGATCGAGGTTTAGGCTTAGAGATAGGTCTATGATTATATTTATGTTTATAGTAAGGGTTACGGTTTGACCTTGGGTTAGGTCTATGGCAAGTGTGAGGTTTAAGGTTAGGTCTAGGGTAGTTTTCCAGTTACATTTAGGTTTAGCATTAAGCCTAGGATTATCAACAAGTTTAGGTTTAGTTTTAGAGTAATGGGTAGGTTTAGAGCTAGGTTTAGAGCTAGGATTAAGTTTAGGATTAGAGCTAGGGTTAGGGTTAGATTGAGGGATATGTGTAAGTTTATGTTTAGAGTAATATTTAGGATTTGAGCTAGGATTAGGACTAAGGTGAGGGTTACTTTAGGGTTAGGGCTAGGGTAGGGGTTAGGGTTATGCTTAAGGCTTGATTTAGGCCAAGGATTAGCTCTATGTTTTTTGTTAGGTTTAGACCTAGGGTTAGGGCTATGGGTAATGTAAGAGCTAGGGTTATGTTGGGGGCTAGCTGTAGGGTTAGGATTATGGCTAGGTCTAGTGTTAGGTTTAGATTTTTGGGTAGGGTCAGATTTAGAGATAGGTTTACTCTAAAGGCAGGGTCAGTGTTTGGGTTAGAGTTAGTGTTAGGTTTACAGCCGTAATTCAGACTATGTTTATGTCTAGGGTTAGGGTTAGTGTTTGAGTTAGGTTAAAGATTATTGTTAGGGCTAGGACTAGGTTTATGTTTAAGTCTAGGTCTAGAGTTAAGGTTAGATTTATGATTTGGTTTAGGTCTAGAGCTAGTGTTATGGTTTGGTCTAGGGTTAGGTTCAGTTTTATTCCTATGATTAGTGTTAGGGTCAGAATAAGGGTAAGGGTTAGCGTTAGGGTTTGGGATAGGTTTAGAGCTAGGATGAGGGCTAGGGTTAGGACTATTAATAGGGATAGAGTTTTGCTTAGCCTAAGGATCAGAGATAGGTCTAGGTTTACCATTAGCGTTAGGGTTTTTCTTAGGTTAAGGGATAGCCTTACAGCTAGGGTTAATGCTAGAGTTAGGATTAATGGATAGGATTAAATATAAATTTAGATTTCGGATTAGGACTAGTTTTTGTGTTAGGGTTAGGGCTAGATATGTGCATTGCCTATTGTAATAGCCAGGGTTACAATTAGGGTTAGTTTTAGTGTTAGGGTAAGTGGTAGGTCTAGTGTTAGTTTTAGGTTTAAGGTTAGGGTAATATTTAGAGCTAGGGTTTTCTTTTTAGGATATGAGTCAGCATCCAGGTTAATTTTAGGGTTAGGTTTAGGACTCAAATAAGGGCTAGGGTTACTGTTAGTGTTTGGTTTGAGGTGAGGGCTGTGTTTAGAGCTAGGGTGACTGTTAGGATATCAGTCAGGTCAAGGTTAGTTTAAGGATAGGGTTATGACTTGAATTAGACCTAGGGTTACTGTTAGGGTTTAGTTTAAGTTTAGTGTTGTCTTTAGAGCTAGGGTTAGTGTTAGGATATGATTCAGGGTCAGGGTCAGTTTTAAGGTTAGGTTTAGGACTTCAATTAGGGCTAGAGTTACTTCTTCGTGTAGTGTTAGGGTTTGAGTTAAGTTAAGGTTTAGGGTTAGGGCTGTTGCTCAGGTTTGTTTTAGTCCAAGGTTTAGTGTTTGAGATAGTTATAAGATTAGCATTAGGGTTAGGGCTAGTGTTAGTGTTAGGCTTAGACTTAGGGTTAGGGTTAGTTTTGGATTTAGCATTAGATCTATGATTAGGGCTAGGTCTAACTATAGTGCAAGGTTTAGGTCTAGGATTAAGGTTATGGCAACAGATAGAATTATAACTAGGTCTAGGGCTAGGGTGAAATTTAGATTTAGTCTTAGGCCTAGGGATTTGTTTAGTTTTAGGGATAGGGCTAAGTTAGGGCTAGGATTAGAGCTAGGGTTAGTGTTCAGCATAGGCCTAGTGTTAGGGCTAGGGTTATAGTTAATTTTAGGGTAAGGTATGGTGTTATAGCTAGGTTTAGAGATAGGGTGAGGGTTAGAATTAGGGTTAGGGCTAGGGTTAGGGTTAGGGTTATGATTAACTGTAAGTTTAGGGCTAGGATGAGAACTAGGGTTTGTTGAAAGGTTACATGTATAATTAGGTCTAGAGCTAATGTCAGTTCTAGTGTTACAGTTTGGCGTAGATTTAGGGTTAGGTTTGTGTCTATGTCTAGTGTAAGTGTTAGGCTTAGGGTAAGGGTCAGGTTTAGAACAAAGTGTATTTTTAGGGTCAGAATCAGTGTTAGGGTTTGTTTTAGGTTAAGGTTTAGGTATAGGGCTCAAATGAGCATTAAGGTTAGGGTTAGGGTTAGGATAATTGGATTAGGTTTAGATTTCAGGGTAGGTTTAGGGCAATGGAGAGCTTTAGGTTTAGCAAAAGGGTTAGGGTTATGCCTAGGGTTAGCATTAGGATTAGGTTTATCATAAGGATAAAATATAATTTTAGAGCTATGGTTAGGGCTAGGGTTAGGTTAGGATTAGGGCTAGAGTTAGGTTAGGTTTTGGGTTAGGGCTATTAACCCTAGCTTAGGGGAGTGTTAGGGTTATATTTAGTGTAAAGTTTAGGTTTTGATCTAGGGTTATGTCTAGGATGAGGGTTATGTTTAGTGTTATGTTCAGAGTTAGGTTTAGGGTTAGGGCTAGGTTTTTCATTGGGTTTAGAATTAAGTTTCGTGTAATAGATAGGGTTAGATGTAAGGTTAGCTTTGTGGTTAAGGTTAGGTTTAGGTTTAAGTTTTTTTTTTTTTTTCAGGACTAGGTTTACTGTTGGTTTTAGTGTAAGAGTTAGGGTTTGAGATAGTGTTAAGGCTATGGCAAGGTTTAGGTTTAGGGTTTGGTCTAGTGTTAGGTTTATGATTTGGGTTAGGGTTTCTTTTAGTGTTAGGGATAGGGTTATCATCAGTGTTAGGGTTAGAGTTAGGGTAATGGCTAGGGTTAGAGCTAGTGTTAGGTCTAGTGTTAAGGTTAGGATTAGGGCTATGGTCAGTGTTATGGTAAGGGATAATGCTAGGTTTATATTTAGGCTAAGGGGTAGGCTTTGAGCTAGGGTCATGACTTAGTTGAAGGTTAGGGTTAGGTTTAAGACTAGGTTTAGGGTTTGGATGAGGTTTACGCTTAGGGTAGGTTTAGGCCTCAATTAGGGTTAGGGTTATTTAAGTCTTATGTTAGGTTTTGGCCTCAGGTTAGTTCTATGTTTAATGTAATATCTAGGGTACTGATTAGAGCTAGTTTAAAAATTTAGGGTGACGGCTAGGTCTAGTGTTAGCTTTAGCTTTTGGGTTAGGTTCAGGTTTAGAGCTAGGTTTAATGTTAATATCAGGGCCAGTGTTCAGGTTAAAGTTAGGGTTAGGGTGAAAGCCAGAATAGGACTAGGGTTAAGTCTAGTGGTAGGGTTGTTGTTTGGTTTAGGTTAAGGTTTATAATTAGGGCTAGCACTAAGTTTTTGTTTAGGTCAAGGGCTAGAGTAATAGCTAGTTTTAGGATTAGGTTTAGGTCTGGGGCTAGTGTTAGGTTTAGTTTTAGGTATAAGTTTACTGGTAGGGTTAGTTTTAGGTTTCGGTTTTGGTTTATGGTCAGGTTTAGATCTATAATTATTTTAGGGTTTTGTAGGGTGAAGTTTTGGGTTAGGGTCAGATCTAGAGTATAGTGTTAGGACTAGTAAAAGGGATATGGTTTGGGTTTGGCTAAGGGTTAGAATTAGGAATAGAGGGACCCGGCGGGGGAAGATGGCAGTGAAGGGAGAGCATTACCCCCATGTACCACATAACTGTGTGGGAGAATGACGAGGTAGAATGGTTAAAAGCTATCTTGTTAGGAATTTCCAGCAAAATTGGGGTGCTCCAAAACCTAGAGGAAGGATTTCCATCGCATGAGGATCAGCTACCGGGGCTCAAACACGAGAGATTTGTCCGCACGGAGGGTCACACTGCTTATTCAGCAAATTGTCCTGTGGCTAGAGTCTGCGGCACGTGCTGGGAAACAAGAAGATAGCAACGCAAAGATACAGCGCTGCAGTTAGTGCGGCCTTCTGCCAGCTGTGCAATCACCGTACTCAGTGCTGAATTCTGGGTTTGAGACGGGGGAAGGAAGCGGTCCAATTCAGTTCTCCACACCGGTCAGACCACAGAGGAAGCCAGCGGCCACCATCTTGGAGAGCTGACATCACCATCCCTGTTATCGACTGACCACAGCTCATTCAGCCATAGAATAGGTAATTTCAGGCTGCCATTCGCCTGCGGCTTGCAGACAAATTACTCAGGCTCATTGCTAAATAACCTGCGGAAACTGCTTCTTGGAGCCTGCTCCTATCAGAAATACACCGAGCATGGAGCGGCCAAATTACAGCTCCCGGAACTGCTCTGGCCCAGGGATAAAGAACCCGTGGAAACTGCTTCTCGGTCCGGGTCCTGCTGAATACTGTGGAGGTAAATACCAACCGAGCCTTCATAGGCAGTGGCAACAGGACTGAGACAGGGCTTGTGAGGGCCGGTCAGGACTTACCCATTGCTTTGGTCACCCGGCAAAGGGAACGAAATGCTGCCATTCACATGGGATACCAACATGGCAGAGATCTGATGTCATCAGAAATCGGCGGAGGAGAGAACTTCATCGATACCAGCGGTGACAGAAACAGTTGGTCTCCTGGTAAAGAAAGTGAGTCACAAACACCTGAGTCTCTCTCACATTGTCATCAAGCCAGAGGGGCCGAGCAGAGCCACTGCCCGTGCCAGTGCCCGGAACAGGCCCAGTGGCCCACCGGTGTGGTAGTCACGTAACCCCAATTGGAGTAGGGGCATAGCAGAGCTGCCACCATGCCCGCGAGGTAGGCAGACCTGCGACCGACCGGCAGCACAAGCACAGCGGACCGCAGGCGTGGTAGGAGGGGCAGGGCAGAGCCGCCGCCTATGCCTGCAAGGTAGGCAGACCTGTGATAGACCGGCGGATCAGGCCTGGTGGCCTGCCGGTGTGGTACAGGGAGATAGAGGTTATATAAAACAAACAAACCGAAATCCTAGAAATGCAGGAAGCAACAAACCAAATTAAAAACTCAAATGAGAGTACAACCAGCAGAGTAGAATACTTAGAAGATAGAACATCAGACAATGAAGACAAAGTATTTCAACTTGAAAAGAACATAGACAACACAGTGAGACTGTTAAGAAACCATGAGTAGAACATCCAAGAAATATGGGATAACATAAAGAGAACAAACTTAAGAGTTATTGGGATACAGGAAGGTATAGAGGTGTAAACAAAAGGAATGAGCAATCTGTTCAATGAAATAATATGAGAAAACTTCCCAGACTTGAAGAATGAGACAGAATCCCAAATCCTAGAAGCCTACAGGACACCGAATGTGCAAAATCATAAGAGATCCACACCTAGACACATTATAATGAAGATGCCCAACATACAGAATAATGAGAGAATTTTAAAAGCTACAAGAGAAAGGAAGCAGATTACATTTAGGGGTAAATCAATCAGGATAACAGCTGATCTTTCAATACAGACTCTGAAAGCTAGAAGATCCTGGAAAACATATTTCAAACACTGAAAGAAAATGGGTTCCAACCAAGAATTGTGTATCCAGCGAAATTAAGCTTCAGGATGGAAGATGAAATTAAAACCCTCCATGATAAACAAAAGTTTAAAGAATTTGCAGCTAGAAAACCATCTCTTCAAAACATCCTCTGCAAAACATTACAGGAAGAGGAAATGGAAAATAACAATGAAAACCAACAGTGGGAGGTAGGACAATAAAGGGGGGAAAATAATCAAAGAGGAAAACAAACCATGTTTAGTAACATAAATAAACAAATATGTCTGGAAGAACAATCCATATCTCAATAATAACCCTAAATGTTAATGGCTTAAACTCACCAATTAAGAGACACAGGCTAGTAGAATGGATCACAAAACAAAACCCAACAATATGCTGCCTACATGAGACTCATTTGATAGGAAAAGACATACATAGGCTGAAGGTGAAAGGTTGGGAAAAATCATATCATTCATATGGACTTCAGAAACAAGCAGGAGTGTCCATACTCATATCAAATAAAATAGATTTCAAGCCAAAGTTAATCAAAATTGATAAAGAGGGACATTACATACTGCTCAAGGGAAGCATACACCATAAAGACATAACAATCATCAATATATATGCCCCAAACAATGGTGCAGCTATGTTCATCAAACAAACTCTTCTCAAGTTCAAGAGTCCAATAGACCACCATACAATAATCATGGGAGACTTCAACACACCTCACTCACCACTGGACAGATCTTCCAAACAAAAGTTGAATAAGGAAACTATAGAACTCAATAACACAATTAATAACCTAGACTTAATTGACATATATAGAATATACCACCCAACATCAAGCAGTTACACTTTTTCTCAGCAGCACATGGATCCTTCTCAAAAATAGATCATATATTATGTCACAGGGCAACTCTTAGACAATATAAAGGAGTAGAGATAATACCATGCATCTTATCTGATCATAATGGAATGAAACTGAAAATCAATGATAAAGGAAGGAAGGAAAAATCATGCATCACTTGGAGAATGAACAATAGGTTACTGAATGATCAATGGGTTATAGAAGACATCAAGGAGGAAATTAGAAAATTCTTAGAGATAAATGAAAACACAGACACAACATATCGGAATGTATGGGACACATTGAAAGCAGTTCTAAGAGGAAAATTCATTGCTTGGAGTTCATTCTTTAAAAAAAGAAAAAAAAAACAAATAAATGATCTCATACTTCATCTCAAAATCCTAGAAAAAGAAGAGCAAAACAACAGCAAAAGAAGTAGAAGGCAAGAAATAATTAAAATCAGAGCTGAAACTAATGAAATCGAAACAAAAGAAACAATTGAAATAATTGACAAAACTAAAAGTTGGTTCTTGGAAAAAATAAATAAAATCGACAGACCCTTAGCCATACTAATGGAGAGAAGAAGAGAGAGAACTCAAATTACTAGCATAGGGATGAAAAAGGCAATATCACAACAGACACTTCATAAATACAGAAGATAATCAGAAATTCTTTTGAATCCTTATACTCCAATAAATTAGAAGATAGTGAAGGCATCGATAAATTTCTTAAGTCATATGATCTGCCCAGATTGAGTCAGGAGGATATAGACAACCTAAACAGACCAATATCAATTGAGGAAATAGAAGAAACCATCAAAAGACTACCAACTAAGAAAAGCCCAGGACTGGATGGGTATACAGCAGAGTTTTACAAAACCTTTAAAGAGGAACTAATACCAATACTTTTCAAGCTACTTCAGGAAATAGAAAAAGAGGGATAACTTCCAAATTCATTCTACGAGGCCAACATCACCCTGATTCCTACACCAGACAAAGACACTTCAAAGAAAGAACACTACAGACCAATATCTCTAATGAACCTAGATGCAAAAATCCTCAATAAAATTCTGGCCAATCGGATACAAAAACATATCAAAAAAATTGTGCACCATGATCATGTAGGATTCATCCCTGGGATGCAAGGCTGGTTCAATACACGGAAATCAATAAATGTTATTCACCACATCAATAGACTTAAAAATAAGAACCATATGATCATCTCGATAGATGCGGAAAAGGCATTCGACAAAGTACAGCATCCCTTTTTGTTCAAAACTCTAGAAAAACAAGGATATCAGGAACATACCTCAATATTGTAAAAGCAATCTATGCTAAGCCTCAGGCTAGCATCATTCTGAATGGAGAAAAACTGAAGGCATTCCCTCTAAAATCTGGAACAAGGCACTGATGCCCTCTCTCACCACTTCTGTTCAACATAGTTCTCGAAACACTGGCCAGAGCAATTAGACAGATGAAAGAAATTAAAGGCATAAAAATAGGAAAAGAAGAACTTAAATTATCATTATTTGCAGGTGACATGATTCTATACCTAGCAGACCCAAAAGGGTCTACAAAGAAAATATTAGAGCTAATAAATGAATTCAGCAAAGTGGCAGGATATAAAATCAACACGCATAAATCAAAGGCATACCTGTATATCAGTGACAAATCCTCTGAAATGGAAATGAGGACAACCACTCCATTCACAATATCCTCAAAAAAAATAAAATACTTGGGAATCAACCTAACAAAAGAGGTGAAAGACTTATACAATGAAAACTACAGAACCCTAAAGAGAGAAATAGAAGACCTTAGAAGATGGAAAAATATACCCTGTTTATGGATAGGCAGAACTAACATCATCAAAATGGCGATATTACCAAAAGTTCTCTATAGGTTTAATGCAATGCCAATCAAAATCCCAACAGCATTTCTTGTAGAAATAGAGAAAGCAATCATGAAATTCATATGGAAAAATAAAAGACCCAGAATAGCAAAAAAAAAAAAAAAAAAGCTAAGCAGGAAGTGTGAATCAGGCGGTATAGCGATACCAGACTTCAAACTATACTACAGAGCAATAGTAACAAAAACAGCATCGTGCTGATACCAAAACAGGCAGGTGGACCAATGGTACAGAATAGAGGACACAGAAAATAATCCACAAAACTATAACTATCTTATATTTGACAAAGGGGCTAAAAGCATGCAATGGAGGAAGGATAGCATCTTCAACAAATGGTGCTGGGAAAACTGGAAATCCATATGCAACAAAATGAAACTGAATCCCTTTCTCTCGCCATGCACAAAAGTGAATTCAAAATGGATCAAGGAGCTTGATATCAAATTAGAGACACGCCGTCTGATAGAAGAAAAAGTTGGCTACGATCTACATTCGGTGGGGTCGGGCTCTAAATTCCTCAATAGGACACCCATAGCACAAAAGTTAATAACTAGAATCAACAAATGGGACTTACTCAAACTAAAAAGTTTTTTCTCAGCAAAAGAAACAATAAGAGAGGTAAATAGGGAGCCTACATCCTGGGAACAAATCTTTACTCCTTCCACTTCAGATAGAGCCCTAATATCCAGAGTATACAAATAACTCAAAAAATTAGACAATAAGATAACAAATAACCCAATCAACAAATGGGCCAAGGACTTGAACAGACACTTCTCAGAGGAGGACATACAATCAATCAACAAGTACATGAAAAAATGATCATCATCTCTAGCAGTCAGAGAAATGCAAATCAAAACCACCCTAAGATACCTTCTCACTCCAGTAAGATTGGCAGCCATTATGAAGTGAAACAACAACAAGTGCTGGTGAGGATGTGGGGATAAGGGTATACTTGTACATTGCTGGTGGGACTGCAAATTGGTACAGCCATTTTGGAAAGCAGTATGGAGATTTCTTGGAAAGCTGGGAATGGAACCACCATTTGACCCAGCTCTTCCCCTTCTTGATCTATTCTCTAAAGACCTAAAAAGAGCATGCTACAGGGACACTGCTGCATCGATGTTCATAGCAGCACAATTCACAATAGCAAGACTGTGGAACCAACCTAGATGCCCTTAAATAGATGAATGGATAAAAAAAAATGTGGCATTTATACACAATGGAGTATTACTCTGCATTAAAAAAATGACAAAATCATAGAATTTGCAGGGAAATGGATGGCATTAATGCAGATTATGCTAAGTGAAGCTAGCCAATCCCTAAAAAACAAATGCCAAATATCTTCTTTGATATAAGGAGAGTAACTAAGAACAGAGTAGGGATGAAGAGCATGAGAAGAAGATTAACTTTAAACTGGGATAAGAGGTGGGAGGGAAAGGGAGAGAGAAGGGAAATTGCATGGAAATGGAAGGAGACCCTCAGGGTTATATAAAATTTCATACAAGAGGAAGTGAGGGGAAAATAATACAAGGGGGAGAAATGAATGACAGTAGAGGGGGTAGAGAGAGAAGTGGAGAAGGGAGGGGAGGGGAGGGGGGATAGCAGAGGATAGGAAAGGCAGCAGAATACAACAGACACTAGTATGGCAATATGTAATTCAATGGATGTGTAACAGATGTGATTCTGCAATTTGTATACGGGGTAAAAATGGGAGTTCATAACCCACTTGAATCAAAGTGTGAAATATGATATATCAAGAACTATGTAGTGTTTTGAACAACCAACAATAAAAAAATTAAAACAAAGAATTAGGAATAGAGTTAGCATTATTAATAAGTTTTGGTTTAGGGTAATGGATAGGATTAGATCTAGGTTTAGGGCTAAGATTATGGTTAGGTTTAGGGGTAGTTTTATGGTTATGGTTATGGTTAAATCTAGTGTTAGGGCTTGGATTAGGGCTATTTTTGTGTTAGAGCTATGGATAGGGTTTGGCTAAGGCCAATGTAAGAACTAGGGTTACGATTAGGGTTAGGTTTCGGCTAGGTCTAGTGTTAGCAATAGTTTTAGGTTTAGGGTGATATCTACAGCTAGGGTTTGTGTTTGGATATGAGTCAGGCTGAGGGTTAGTTTTAGGCTCAGGACTCAAATTAGAGCTTGGGTTATGGCTAGTTATGGGTTAGGGTTTGGTTTAGCACACTGGCTCGGTTTTGTTTTAGGGCTAGGGCTTGGATTAGGGCTAGTTTTAGGATTAGCAATTGTGTTAGAGCTAGTGGTAGAATGAGGTTTAGGCTTAAGATTAGGGTTAGATTTAGAGTTATGATTAGATCTAGGGTTAGGGCTATGGCTAGGGTTAGGGCTCAGGTTAGGGCTATTGTGAGGGTCATGGTAATGGATAGGGTTATAAATAGATATAGGCCTAGGGTGTGAGTTAGAGTTAGTCTTAGGGCTAGGTTTAGGGGTAAGCTTAAGGTTAGGGTTAAAATAGGGCTAGGATTAGTGCTATGATTAATGTTAGGGTTAGGTCTATGGTTAGGACTATTGTTAGGTTTAGTTTGAGGAGAAGGGATGGAGTTATATAGCTATGTTCACTGCTATGGTGAGGGTTATATTTATGGCTAGGGCTAGTGTGAGGGTTCAGATTAGGATGAAGTCTAGGTTTAGGCCTAGGATTAGGGCTAGGGATAATGTCAGGTCTAGGTCTATGGTTAAGGATAGTGTAAGGGATAATTTTATGGTTAGGTCTAGTGAAGGGTTAGGTTTAGTGTAGGGGTCAGGTATAGAGCTAGGTAATTATTAGGGTCAGAGTATGGATTAGGGTTTGGTTTGGGTTAAGGTTTAAGGTTAGGTCTCAATATAGCATTAGGGTTAGGGTTAAAGTTAGGGTTATGGTTAGAGTAAAGGATAGAGTTAGGTTTACAGTTAAGCTTAGTTTTAGAGTAATGTATAGGGTTAGTGCTAGGGATAGGGTTAGATTTAGGCTTAGGGTTATCATTTGGTTTAGGCTTATGTTTAGAGTAATGAATTGGTTTAGTGCTAGTGTTAGGGTTTAGGTTAAGTTTAGGATTAGGGCTAGGGTTTGGGTTACTCCTAGAATTAGTGTTAGGGTTCGGTTTAGGGTGAGTGTTAGGGATTGAGCTAGGGTTAGGGCTAGGGTGAGGGTTAGGGTTAGTATCAGGGCTACGGTTAGTGTTACGTTTAGATTTGGGCTATGTTTAGAATTAGGGTTAGGGTTATGTTTAAGGTAATGTATAAAGTTAGAGCTAGGATTTGGGATATGGTTACACTTTGGATTAGGGATAGTGTTAGGGTTAAGGTTAAAGCTAGGGTTATGTTTAGAGTAAGGGTTATAGTTTGAGCTAGGGTTAGGGCTAGTGCAATAATTAGGTTTAGGGTTTCTGCTCTGATTAGGGTTAAGGTTATGCTTAGGTCTAGGTTTAGGGCTTGTATTAGGCATAGGTTTTATGTGAGGTTCATGGCTAGTGTTAGGGCTATGGGTAATGTAAAAGCTAGGGTTATGGTTATGGCCAGTTTTTGTGTTAGGGTTATAGATATGTCTAGTATTAGGTTTATCTTTAGGGTTATGATAAGTTTTAGAGCTAGGGTTTGTGTTAGGGTAAGTGTCAGTGTTCTTGTTTTCATTGGGTTTATGGTTAGGGCCAGAATTAGAACTGGGTTTAGTTCTAGGGCTAGAGTTAGCCTTTGCATTATGTTAATGGTTATTTTAGGGTTAGGGCTAGGTTTTTGTTTCGGATTAGTGCTAGAGTTATGGCTATATATTAGGATTAAGTTTAGGTCTAGTGCTAGTGTTATGGTTAGTTTTAGGTATAGGTTTACTAGTAGGGTTAGGATTAGGGTTCAGTTTAGTGTTAAGTTCAGGCTTTGACCTAGGATTAGTGTTAGGGTCAGAATAAGGTTAATTTTTAGGTTTAGACTTCGGGTTAGGTTTAGAGATAGAATGAGGGCTAGGGTTAGGACTAGTAATAGAGTTAGGATTTGGGGTAAGCTAAGGATTAGGGTTATAACTAGGGTAGCATTAGGGTGAGAGTTTGGCGTAGGGTAAGGAATAGGTTTAAAGCTAGGTTTTTGATTAGTGTTAGGGTTAGGGTTAGTGTTAGGTTTAAAGCTAGGGTTGAAGCTCAGATTAGTGCTAGGTTTTCTGTTAGACTTAGGACTGTGGCTAATGTAAGAACTAGCTTTTGCTGAGAAAAAAACTTTTTAGTTTGAGTAAGTCCCATTTGTTGATTCTAGTTATTAACTTTTGTGCTATGGGTGTCCTATTGAGGAATTTGGAGCACGACCCCACCGAATGTAGATCGTAGCCAACTTTTTCTTTTATCAGACGGCATGTCTCTGATTTGATATCAAGCTCCTTGATCCATTTTGAATTCACTTTTGTGCATGGCGAGAGAATGGGATTCAGTTTCATTTTGTTGCATATGGATTTCCAGTTTTCCCAGCACCATTTGTTGAAGATGCTATCCTTCCTCCATTGCATGCTTTTAGCCCCTTAAAATATAAGATAGTTGTAGTTTTGTGGATTGGTTTCTGTGTCCTCTATTCTGTACCATTGGTGTTTTGGTACCAGTACCATGCTGTTTTTGTTACTATTGCTCTGTAGTATAGTTTGAAGTCTGGTATCGCTATACCGCCTGATTCACACTTCCTGCTTAGCATTGTTTTTGCTATTCTGGGTCGTTTATTTTTCCATATGAATTTCATGATTGCTTTCTCTATTTCTACAATAAATGCTGTTGGGATTTTGATTGGCATTGCATTAAACCTATAGAGAACTTTTGGTAATATCGCCATTTTGATGATGTTAGTTCTGCCTATCCATGAACAGGATATATTTTTCCATCTTCTAAGATCTTCTTCTATTTCTCTCTTTAGGGTTCTGTAGTTTTCATTGTATAAGTCTTTCACCTCTTTTGTTAGGTTGATTCCCAAGTATTTTATTTTTTTTGAAGATATTGTGAATGGAGTGGTTGTCCTCATTTCCATTTCAGAGGATTTGTCGCTGATATACAGGAGGAAACAATAAGAGAGGTAAATAGGGAGCCTACACCTTGGGAACAAATCTTTACTCCTCACACTTCAGATAGAGCCCTAATATCCAGAGTATACAAAGAACTCAAAAAATTAGACAATAAGAGAACAAACAACCCAATCAACAAATGGGCCAAGGACCTGAACAGACACTTCTCAGAGGAGGACATACAGTCAATCAACAAGTACATGAAAAAATGCTCACCATCTCTAGCTGTCAGAGAAATGCAAATCAAAACCACCCTAAGATACCATCTCACTCCAGTAAGATTGGCAGCCATTATGAAGTCAAACAACAACAAGTGCTGGTGAGGATGTGGGGAAAATGGTACACTTGTACATTGCTGGTGGGACTGCAAATTGGTGCAGCCAATTTGGAAAGCAGTATGGAGATTTCTTGGAAAGCTGGGAATGGAGCCACCATTTGACCCAGCTATTCCCCTTCTTGGTCTATTCCCTAAAGACCTAAAAAGAGCATGCTACAGGGACACTGCTACATCGATGTTCATAGCAGCACAATTCACAATAGCAAGACTGTGGAACCAACCTAGATGCCCTTCAATAGACGAATGGATAAAAAGAAATGTGGCATTTATACACAATGGAGTATTACTCTGCATTAAAAAAATGACAAAATCATAGAATTTGCAGGGAAATGGATGGCATTAGAGCAGATTATGCTAAGTGAAGCTAGCCAATCCCTAAAAAACAAATGCCAAATGTCTTCTTTGATATAAGAAGAGTAACAAAGATCAGAGTAGGGACAAACAGCAGGAGAAGAAGATTAACATTTAGCAGGGATGAGAGGTGGGAGGGAAAGGGAGAGAGAAGGGAAATTGCATGGAAATGGAAGGAGACCCTCAGGGTTATACAGTGGAGGGGGTAGAGAGAGAGGAGGGGAGGGGAGGGGAGAGTTGGGGAGGGTGGATGTTGGAGGATGGGAAAGGCAGCGGAGCACAACAGACACTAGTATGGCAATATGTAAATCAATGGATGTGTAACTGATGTGATTCTGCAATCTGTGTATGGGGTGAAGGTGGGAGTTCATAACCCACTTGAATCAAAGTGTGGAATATGATGTCAAGAAATTTGTAATGTTTTGAACAACCAACAATAAAAAATTAAAAAAAAAAAAAAGAACTAGCTTTATGGTTAGGGATAGTTTTAGGGTTAGGATTAGGGCTAGATCTCTTGTTTGGGATAGGTTTAGGGTTAGGGTGATGTTTAGAGGTAGGGTTAGTTTATGGTCAGAGCCAGGGTCAGTATTAGTTGTAGGGATAGGGTTAGGACTAGGTGTAGCATTAGGATTTGGTTTAAGTTAAGGGTTAGGATTAGGGCTAAAACTCAGTTTTGTTTGTGGGCTATGGCTAGGGATAGGGCTAGTTTTCAAATTAGAATTAGTATTAGGGCCAGTGTTAGGGTGAGGTTTAGGTTTAGATTTATGATTAGATTTAGAGTTAGGGTTAGTTCTAGGTTTAGTACTATGGCTAGGGTTAGGACTAATGTTAGGGCTAGTGTTAGGGTTAGGCAATAGATAAGGTTGGTACTAGATAGAGGTCTAGGGCTAGAGTTTGGGTTAGTCTTAGGGCTAGGGTAAGAGTTAAGGTTACAGTTATCCATAAATTACGGCTAGGATTAGAGCTATTGTTAGTGTTAGGATTAGGCCTAGAATTAGTGCTAGGGTCTGTGTTAATGGTAATGTTAGGGTTAGGGTTAGGGTAAAGGATGTGGCTATACCTAGGTTCAGAACTAGGGCAAGGGTTGAAATTAGTGTTTGGGCTAGGATTAAGTTTTAGGTTAGGATTAAGTCTAGTTTTCTGGCTAGGATGTGGGCTCGTGTTTGTGTTAGGTTTAAGGCAAGAATTAGGTAGAGTGCTAATGTCAGGTCTAGGGTAAAGGTTAGGGATTCTGTTAGGGTTAGTTTTATGGCTTGGTCTAGTTTAAGGGTTATGTTTAGGGTAAGGGTCAGGTTTAGAGTTAGGTGTGTTACTTTAGAGTCAGTGTCTTGCTCAGAGTTTGGGTTAGTTTTTGGTTTAGTTTTAGGGTATGAATTAGCATTAGGGTTAGGGTTAGAGTTAGAGTAATCAATAGGGTTAGGTTTAGTGTTCACGTTAGTTTTAGGTAAGTATAAGGTTAGTGTTAGTGATAGGTTTAGGGTTAGGCCTAAATGGATAGGGTTAGATTTAGGTTTAGGACTAGGATTAGTGTTAACTTTAGCGTAACTGTTACAGTTTGAGCTAGGATTAGGACTATGTCAAGGGTTACATTTACGGTTAGGTCTAGAGTTAGGTTTACAGTTAGGGCTAGAGTAGGTTTAGGGTTAGGGCTAGTGTTATCATGACATTTTGTAGTTAGGGTTAGGGTAATGGGTGGGGTTAGACCTATGTTTAGAGCTATGTTTGGGTCATGCTTATGTTGAGAGTAATGGATAGGTTTAGGTCTAGGATTATGGTTAGGATTAGGGCTAGGGTTGGGGTTAGAGTTAAGCCTAGATTAAGTGTTAGGGTAAGGCTTCGGTTAAGTGTTAGGGTTTGTGCTATGCTTAGAGCTTGGGTGAAATTTAGGATTAGTGTCATGTCTAGGTTTAGGATTAGGATTAAGTTTAGGGCTAGGGTTAGCATTAGGGTTAGGGTTATGTTTAGGATAATGGATAGGGTTAGAGGTAGAGTTAGGGCTAGGGTTATTGTTAGGATTAAGGCTAGGTTTAGGTTTAGTGGTAGGTCCAGTTTTAGGGCTAGTGTTAAGTTTAGGGTAATGGTTATGTCTAGGGTTAAATTTAGGGTTAAAATGAGGTGTAGGGCTCAGTTTAGGGCTAGGTTTTGGGTTGGGTTTTGAATAGAATTAGGGCTATGGCTAATGTAATAATTGAGTTATGATTAGGGCTACTTTTAGGGTTATGTTTAGAGCTAGTTCTAGTTTTAGGGTTAGGTCTACTTTTAGGGGGATGTTAGAGCTAAGATTTATTTTAGAGTTAGGTTAGGACTGAAATTCAGGCTAAGGTTAGGTCTAGGTGTAGGTTTAGGTTTTGGTTAAGGTTAAGTGTTAGGGTTAGGGCTATTGCTTGGTTTTGTTTTAGGGCTTGAACTAGATTAGGGCTAGTTTTAGGATTAGTGTTAGTGTTAGGGCTAGTGTTAGTGTGAGCTTTAGGCTTTGGGTTAGGGTTGGACTTAGAGTTATGGTTAGTTCTAGGGTTAGGGCTAGGGCTCATGTTAGGGGTAAGTTTAGGGTAAGTGTTACAGTTATGGTAAGGGATAGGGTTAGATCTAGGAATAGGGTTCGGGAGAGATTTAGATTTAGTCTTAGTGCTAGTGGTATGGTTAGGGCTAAATTAGGTCTAGGATCAGGTCTAGGATTAGTATAAGGGTTAATTCTAGAGTTAGAGTTAGGTTTAGATTTCGGGGAAGGTATGGGGTTATAGCAAGGTTTAGAACTAAGGTGAGGGATAATATTAAGTATAGGGCTAGTATTAGGATTCAGGTTAGGATCAAACCTAGGTTTAGGGCTAGGATGAGGGCTAGCTTTTTTGTTAGGGTCATGGCAAGAATTAGGGCTTGGGCTAATATCAAGACTACGGTTGTGATTAGGGATAGTTTTGGGGTTAGATTTATGCCTAGGTCTAGTTTCAGACTTAGGTTTAGGGTGAGGTCCAAGTTGAGAGCTAGGGGTATTAAAATAGTAATAGTCAGGTTTTTTGGGGGTTAAGTTGAGGTTTAAGGTTATGGCTCAAATTAGCCTTAGGTTTGAGTTAGGGTTAGGGTAATGGATAAGGTTAAGTTTAGGCTTCAGGTTAGGTTTAGGGCTCAGGTTAGATTTAGGGTAATTGATAGGTTTAGGGTTAGGCCTAGGTTTAGCATTAGGTTTATGGTTATCATTAGGGTAATGGATAGGTTTAAAGCAAGGGTTAGACCTAGGGTTATGTTTAGAATTAGTGCTAGATTTAGGGTTAGGTTTAGGGTTAAGGTTAGGTTTAGGTTTACTGTATGGGTTGGGGTTTGAGCTAGAATTATTGGTAAGGTTAGGGTTAGGTTTAGTATTAGTTCTAGGGTTAGGATTAGGGTTACCATTAGGGTTAAGGTAATGGACAGGTTTAGATATTGGGTTAGGGATAGGGTTAGGTGTAGGTTTAGGACTAGGGTTAGTGTTAAGTTAGCATAATTGTTAGAGTTTGAGCTAGAGTTAGGACTACAGCAAGGGTTTGGTTTATGGTTTGGTCTAGGGATAGGTTTACAGTTAGGGATAGAGTAGGTTTAGGTTTTGGGCTAGGGTTATCATGATGTTCATGTTTAGGGTTAGGGTAATGGGTGGGGTTATAGCTAAGGTCAAGTCTAGTTTAAAGTTTAGGATTAGGGCTAGGGTTAATGTTAGGTTTAGGTCAAGGATAAGGGTCAAGGATTGAGTAAGTGTTAGGGCTAGTTTAAGGATTCAGGTTAGAATCATGTCTAGAGATAGAGTTAGGGTTAGTGTTAATGTGCTAGGCTTAGCATTAGGTTTAGGGTTATGGTTAGGGTAATGGATAGAGTTAGAACTAGGGTTTGGGCTATGGTTATGGTTAGATTAGGACTCAGATTTGGGTTAGGTTTTGGGCTAGTGTTATGTTTAGGGTAAGGGCTAGGGATTGAGCTAGTGTTAGTGATAGGACTAGGGAGAGGATTAGGTTCATCCTTATGTCTAAGGATAGGATTATTGTAGGTTTAGGGTTAGGGTTAAGGTTAGGGCTATGGTTATCATTAGGGTTAGGATAAGGGTTAGGGTAATGGATATGGTTAGATGTAGGTTTAGGTTTAGGTTTAGGGTTAGATTTAGTTTTAGGGTTAATGTTAAGGCTACTGTTATGTTTAGGTTTATGGTACGGGTTAGGTTTTGAGCTAGGGTTAGGGCTATGGCGAATATTAGTTTTAGGGTTAGGTCTATTATTAATTTTCTGGTTAGGGTTAGGGTTACGGTTAGGGTTAAGGCTAGGGTTATCAATACAGTTAGGTGTAGATTTAGGTATGTGTAGATTTAGAGCTAGGTTTAGGGATAGGGTTAAGTTTAAAGTTAGGGCTAGGGTTAGGGTTTAGAGTAAGGTATAGGTCTAAGTTTATATTTATCATAAGGGTTAGGCTTTGATTAAGGTTTAAGACTAAGTCTGGGGTTAGGTTTAGGGTGAGGCTTAGAGTTAGGGTTAGGTTTGGGGTTATGCTTAGGGCTAGATTTACACCTAGAATTCACTCTAGATTTTGTGTTAGGTTAAGGCATAGAGTTAGGGCTATGAGTTATGTAAGAGCTAGGATTATGATTAGGGCTAGTCGTAGGGTTAGGGTTATGGCTATGTCTAGTGTTAGGTTTAGGTTTTTTGTTAGGGTCAGGTTTAGAGATAGGTTTAGTGTTAAAGGCAGGGTCAGTGGTCAGGGTAGAGTTAGAGTTAAGTTTAAAGCCAAAATTCGACTAGATTTATGTCCAGGGGTAGGGTTAGTCTTTGCATTAAGTTAAGGGTTATTGTTAGGGATAAGTCTAGGTTTTTGTTTAGGTCTCGAGCTAGAGTTAAGTCGAGATTTAGGATTAGGTTTAGGTCTAGGGCTAGTGATAGCGTCTGGTTTAGGTATAAGTTTACTGTTAGGGCTAGTGTTACAGTTTGGTCTAGCGTTAAGGTCACATTTAGACCTAGGTTAGTGGTATGGTCAGAATAAGTTTCAGGGTAAGGGTTAAGGTTTGGGATAGCATTAGAGGTAGAATGAGGGCTAAGGTTAAGACTATTAATATGGTGAGAGTTTTGATTAGGCTGAGGATGAGAGGAAGGTCTAGGGTTACTATTAGGGTTAGGGTTTTGCTTAGGGATAGTGTTAGAGCTATTGTTAGGGGTAGGTTTACGGTTAGGGTTAGGGTTACAACTGTGTGTAAGGCTTGGATTAGGGCTAGTTTTTGTTTTAATATTAGGGCTAGGGTTAGGGCAACAGGTAATGTGAGAACCAAGGTTACAATTATGGTTAGCTTTAGGGTTAGGGTTAGGGGTAGTTCTAGTATTAGTGTTAGATTTACGTTTAAGGTGATATTTAGAGCTAGAGTTATTTTTAGGATAGGAATCATTGTCAGGGTTAGTTTTAGGGTTTGAGTTAGGACTCAAATTATGGCTAGGTTTACTGTTAGGGTTCTGTTTAAGGTTAGTGTCATGTTTAGAGCTAGGGTGAGTGTTAGGATATGAGTCAGGATCAGGGTTAGTTTAAAGGTTAAGGTTAGGACTCGATTAGGGCTAGGATTAGTTTTTGTAGTAGTTTATGGTTCAGTTTAATTTAAGGTTTAGGTTTAGTTTTATTGCTTGGTTTTGTTTTAGTCCTAGGGTTAGAGTTATGGCTAGTTTTAAAATTAGTATTAAGGTTAGGGCTAGTGTTAGTGTTAGGCTTAGACTAAGAGTTAGGGTTACATTTATAGTTATTTTAGATCTAGGATTAGGCTAGGATTAAGGATAGAGCATGGGTTAGGGCCAGGGTTAGAGTTATGGTAAGGGACAGGTTTAGAACTAGGGATAGGGCTAGTGTGAGAGTTAAAGTTAGTGATAGGGCTAAAAGTAGGGTTAGGTTTTTGGGATAGGGTTAAATTAAGGATAGGATTAGTGCTAGGAGGATTTGTGTTCAGCTTAGGCCTAGCGATAGGGATAGTGTTAGGTTAATGTTTAGGATAAAGAATGACGTTATAGCTAGGTTTAGACGTAGGGTTAGGGTTAGAATTAGGGTTAGTGCTAGGGTTGGGGTTAGGGTTGTAATTAAGGCTAGGTTTAGGTCTAGGATTTGGGCTAGTGTTTGTATTAGATTCAGGGCTATTATTAGTGCTAGGGCTAATATCAGGTCTAGGGTTATGTTTTAAAGACAGATTTAGGGTTAGGCTTATGGCTACATCTACTCTAAGTGTTAGGGTTAGGGTTTGGGTCAGGTTTAAAGCTCAGGGAACTATTAGGATTAGTATTTGGTTTAGGTAAGGATTTGGGTTTATGGCTCAAATTAGCATTAGGATTAGGTTTAGGGGTATAGTTATGGTTTGTTTTAAGGTTCAGGTTTGGTTTAGGGTAATTGATATGGTTAGCATTAGTGATAGGGCTAGAGTTAGGCTTAGAGATTGCATTAGGGTAAGATTTATGGTTAGAGTAATTGATAGGGTTAGAGCTTAGGTTAGAACTAGAGTTATGGTTAGGAATATGCCTTGAGTTAATGTTAGAGTTAGTGTTAGAACTATGGTCAGGGTTAGGTTTAGGGTTATGTTTAGCATAAAGGTTAAGTTTTGAGCTAGGATTAGGGCAAGGTTTAGAGTTAGGTCTAGGGATAGGATTACGGTAGGTTTAGCATTAGGGTTAGAGTTAGGGCTAGTGTTATCATTAATGTTAAGGTTAGGGTTAAGGAAACAGATAGGTTTAGGTTAGGTTTAGATTTGGTTTAGAATTAGAATTAGTGATAGGGTTAGAATTAGAGCTATTCTTATATTTTGGTATATGGTTAGGTTTATGGTTTGATCTAGAGTTAGGGCTATGCTGAGTTTAATTTTAGGTTTATGTCTATGGTTTGTTTTCTGGTTAGCGTTAGAGTTAACATTAGATTTCGAGCTAGGATTATCAATAAGTTTAGGTTTAGGGTTAGGGTTTTGTGTAGGTTTAGAGCTAGGTTTAGGGCTAGGTTAATTTTAAGATTTGAGCTACGTTAGGGTGAGAGTTATTGATAGGTCTAGGTTTATATTTTTGGTACGGGTTAGGCTTTGAGCTATCTTATGACTAAGGTGAGGGCTAAGGTTAGGTATAAGGCTAGTGTTAGTATTAGGGTTATGCTTAGGGCTAGGATTAGTCCTAAAATTAGCTGTATGTTTAGAGTTAGGTTTAGGTCTAAGATTAGGGCTATGGGTACTGTAAGATCTAGGGTTATGATTAGGGCTAGTTTTACAGTTAGGGTTATGGCTTGGTCTAGAATTAGGTATAGGCTTTGTTTAGTTTCAGGTTTAGAGTTAAGTTTAGTGTTAAAGCCAGGATCAGTTTTTGGGTTAGAGTTAAACATAGGGTTAAAGCCAGAATTAGGACTAG
>NW_027287802.1:0-58324 GCF_047511675.1 Marmota flaviventris | reverse complement strand
CAAATGCATGTATTCCTATAGGTTAAAATGAAGAGAAACCCCCCAAATGCAATGTCTTCCTGAAAGCACATGCTTCAACTTAGAAGAACGAAATTTTGGCAGGCAAATGCAACTGGTATACTCATCTTTCTTACCTAGGATCAACAAGATCAAGTGAAAAAGTATTCGCTGAAATTCCAGTAAATTTGGGAGTTTTGTGGAAGCTCTGCAAACACTTACAAAAGAAAGCGTATTTTCCTTGCCTCTGTTTGGGGATACTTCAGCGGGGGACAATGCATAGAGAGTGCACTGAGAACTAATTGAGTGAGCCAAGTTTCCAACAGGTATCACAAACTGTGTTTGATTTAGCATTCCAAATGCATGTATTCACATAGGGAAAAAAGAAGTTAAACCTAAAAATTCAAAGTGTTCCTGCAGAGGAACTCTTCAACATAAGATTACGAAATTTGGGCTGCCAAGTGCAACCCATATACTCATTTTTGCTGCCAAGTTTCAACAAGATCGGGTGAAAAAACATTTGCTGAGAGTCCAGTAAACTCTTGAGTTCTGTGGATGCTCTACAAACACGTTCAAATGAAAGTCTATTTTTCTTTGCTCTGCTTAGGGGTACATAAACCGGTAACAAAGGGTAGAGAGCACAATGAGAATTCATTCAGTGAGTCAAGTTTCAAGCAGCTAGCACAAACCGTGTTTGATTTAGATTTTCAAAAGCATGTATCCCTAGAGGGGAAAATGTAGTAAAACCTAAATATTCAAAGTCATCCTGCAAAGGAATGCTTCGACGTAGCAGAACAAAATTTGTGCAGCCAAGCGCAACTGGTATACACCTTTTTCCTACCAAGTATCAACAAGATAGGGTGACAAAATATTTGCTGAGGTTTCCGTAATCTCTGAGTTTTTTGGAAGCTCGGTGAATACTTTCCAAAGAAAGTGTGTTTTCCTTGCCTCTGCTTAGGGCTACTTCAACAGGGAACAATGCATAGAGAGTGCACTGAGAACTAGTTGAATGAGTCAAGTTACAAGCACACAGCAAAAACCGTGTTTGATTTAGAGTTCCATGTGCATGTATCCCTATAGGGGAAAATGAAGTGAAACCTAAAATTTCAAAGTATTCCTGCAAACCAACTATTCAACCTAGAAGATCTAAATTTGGGCAGCCAAATGCAACCGGTATACTTATCTTTCCTGTCGAGTTAACAACAAGTTAGGGTGAAAAAATATTTGCTGAGATTCCAGGAAACTCAAAGTTCTGTGCAATCACTGCCAATGCTTTCCAATGAAAGTTTCTTTCCCTGGCCTCTGCTTAGGGTTACTTCAACAGAAAACAAAGCATAGAGATCGCACTGAGAACTAGTTGAGTGAGTTTCAGTTTCAAGCAGCTAGCATAAACCGTGTTTGATTTATAAGTCCAAATGCATACGTCCCTATAAGGAAAAGTGAAGTGAAACCTAAAAATTCAAAGTGTTCCTGCAAACGAACTTTTCAACCTAGAAGAACGACATTTGGGTAGCTAAGTGCAACTGGTATACTCATCTTTCCTGACAAGGGTCATCAAGATCAGGTGAGTAAATACTTGCAGAGATTCCAGTTAACTTGTAGCTCTGTTGAAGCTCTGTAAATGCTTTCTAAGGAAAGCGTATGTTCCTCGCCTCCACTTAGGACCACGTCAACAGGGAACAAAGCACAGAGAGTACACCAGGAACTAATTGAGTGAGTCAAGCTTCAAGCAGCTAGCACAAACAGTGTTTGATTTAGAGTGCCAAATGCATGTATTCCTAAAGGTTAAAATGAAGAGAAACCCCCCAAATGCAATGTCTTCCTGAAAGCACATGCTTCAACTTAGAAGAACGAAATTTTGGCAGGCAAATGCAACTGGTATACTCATCTTTCTTACCTAGGATCAACAAGATCAAGTGAAAAAATATTCGCTGAAATTCCAGTAAACTTGGGAGTTTTGTGAAAGCTCTGCAAACACTTACATAAGAAAGCGTATTTTCCTTGCCTCTGCTTGGGGATACTTCAGCGGGGGACAATGCATAGAGAGTGCACTGAGAACTAATTGAGTGAGCCAAGTTTCCAACAGGTATCACAAACTGTGTTTGATTTAGCATTCCAAATGCATGTATTCACATAGGGAAAAAAGAAGTTAAACCTAAAAATTCAAAGTGTTCCTGCAGAGGAACTCTTCAACATAGATTACGAAATTTGGGCTGCCAAGTGCAACCCATATACTCATTTTTGCTGCCAAGTTTCAACAAGATCGGGTGAAAAAACATTTGCTGAGAGTCTAGTAAACTCTTGAGTTCTGTGGATGCTCTACAAACACGTTCAAATGAAAGTCTATTTTTCTTTGCTCTGCTTAGGGGTACATAAACCGGTAACAAAGCGTAGAGAGCACAATGAGAATTCATTCAGTGAGTCAAGTTTCAAGCAGCTAGCACAAACCGTGTTTGATTTAGATTTTCAAAAGCATGTATCCCTAGAGGGGAAAATGTAGTAAAACCTAAATATTCAAAGTCATCCTGCAAAGGAATGCTTCGACGTAGCAGAACAAAATTTGTGCAGCCAAGCGCAACTGGTATACACCTTTTTCCTACCAAGTATCAACAAGATAGGGTGACACAATATTTGCTGAGGTTTCCGTAATCTCTGAGTTTTTTGGAAGCTCGGTGAATACTTTCCAAAGAAAGTGTGTTTTCCTTGCCTCTGCTTAGGGCTACTTCAACAGGGAACAATGCATAGAGAGTGCACTGAGAACTAGTTGAATGAGTCAAGTTACAAGCACACAGCAAAAACCGTGTTTGATTTAGAGTTCCATGTGCATGTATCCCTATAGGGGAAAATGAAGTGAAACCTAAAATTTCAAAGTATTCCTGCAAACCAACTATTCAACCTAGAAGATCTAAATTTGGGCAGCCAAATGCAACCGGTATACTTATCTTTCCTGTCGAGTTAACAACAAGTTAGGGTGAAAAAATATTTGCTGAGATTCCAGGAAACTCAAAGTTCTGTGCAATCACTGCCAATGCTTTCCAATGAAAGTTTCTTTCCCTGGCCTCTGCTTAGGGTTACTTCAACAGAAAACAAAGCCTAGAGATCGCACTGAGAACTAGTTGAGTGAGTTTCAGTTTCAAGCAGCTAGCATAAACCGTGTTTGATTTATAAGTCCAAATGCATACGTCCCTATAAGGAAAAGTGAAGTGAAACCTAAAAATTCAAAGTGTTCCTGCAAACGAACTTTTCAACCTAGAAGAACGACATTTGGGTAGCTAAGTGCAACTGGTATACTCATCTTTCCTGACAAGGGTCATCAAGATCAGGTGAGTAAATATTTGCAGAGATTCCAGTTCACTTGGAGCTCTGTTGAAGCTCTGTAAATGCTTTCTAAGGAAAGCGTATGTTCCTCGCCTCCACTTAGGACCACTTCAACAGGGAACAAAGCACAGAGAGTACACCAGGAACTAATTGAGTGAGTCAAGCTTCAAGCAGCTAGCACAAACAGTGTTTGATTTAGAGTGCCAGATGCATGTATTCCTATAGGTTAAAATGAAGAGAAACCCCCCAAATGCAATGTCTTCCTGAAAGCACATGCTTCAACTTAGAAGAACGAAATTTTGGCAGGCAAATGCAACTGGTATACTCATCTTTCTTACCTAGGATCAACAAGATCAAGTGAAAAAGTATTCGCTGAAATTCCAGTAAACTTGGGAGTTTTGTGGAAGCTCTGCAAACACTTACAAAAGAAAGCGTATTTTCCTTGCCTCTGCTTGGGGATACTTCAGCGGGGGACAATGCATAGAGAGTGCACTGAGAACTAATTGAGTGAGCCAAGTTTCCAACAGGTATCACAAACTGTGTTTGATTTAGCATTCCAAATGCATGTATTCACATAGGGAAAAAAGAAGTTAAACCTAAAAATTCAAAGTGTTCCTGCAAAGGAACTCTTCAACATAAGATTACGAAATTTGGGCTGCCAAGTGCAACCCATATACTCATTTTTGCTGCCAAGTTTCAACAAGATCGGGTGAAAAAACATTTGCTGAGAGTCCAGTAAACTCTTGAGTTCTGTGGATGCTCTACAAACACGTTCAAATGAAAGTCTATTTTTCTTTGCTCTGCTTAGGGGTACATAAACCGGTAACAAAGGGTAGAGAGCACAATGAGAATTCATTCAGTGAGTCAAGTTTCAAGCAGCTAGCACAAACCGTGTTTGATTTAGATTTTCAAAAGCATGTATCCCTAGAGGGGAAAATGTAGTAAAACCTAAATATTCAAAGTCATCCTGCAAAGGAATGCTTCGACGTAGCAGAACAAAATTTGTGCAGCCAAGCGCAACTGGTATACACCTTTTTCCTACCAAGTATCAACAAGATAGGGTGACAAAATATTTGCTGAGGTTTCCGTAATCTCTGAGTTTTTTGGAATCTCGGTGAATACTTTCCAAAGAAAGTGTGTTTTCCTTGCCTCTGCTTAGGGCTACTTCAACAGGGAACAATGCATAGAGAGTGCACTGAGAACTAGTTGAATGAGTCAAGTTACAAGCACACAGCAAAAACCGTGTTTGATTTAGAGTTCCATGTGCATGTATCCCTATAGGGGAAAATGAAGTGAAACCTAAAATTTCAAAGTATTCCTGCAAACCAACTATTCAACCTAGAAGATCTAAATTTGGGCAGCCAAATGCAACCGGTATACTTATCTTTCCTGTCGAGTTAACAACAAGTTAGGGTGAAAAAGTATTTGCTGAGATTCCAGGAAACTCAAAGTTCTGTGCAATCACGGCAAATGCTTTCCAATGAAAGTTTCTTTCCCTGGCCTCTGCTTAGGGTTACTTCAACAGAAATCAAAGCATAGAGATCGCACTGAGAACTAGTTGAGTGAGTTTCAGTTTCAAGCAGCTAGCATAAACCGTGTTTGATTTATAAGTCCAAATGCATACGTCCCTATAAGGAAAAGTGAAGTGAAACCTAAAAATTCAAAGTGTTCCTGCAAACGAACTTTTCAACCTAGAAGAACGACATTTGGGTAGCTAAGTGCAACTGGTATACTCATCTTTCCTGACAAGGGTCATCAAGATCAGGTGAGTAAATATTTGCAGAGATTCCAGTTCACTTGGAGCTCTGTTGAAGCTCTGTAAATGCTTTCTAAGGAAAGCGTATGTTCCTCGCCTCCACTTAGGACCACTTCAACAGGGAACAAAGCACAGAGAGTACACCAGGAACTAATTGAGTGAGTCAAGCTTCAAGCAGCTAGCACAAACAGTGTTTGATGTAGAGTGCCAGATGCATGTATTCCTATAGGTTAAAATGAAGAGAAACCCCCCAAATGCAATGTCTTCCTGAAAGCACATGCTTCAACTTAGAAGAACGAAATTTTGGCAGGCAAATGCAACTGGTATACTCATCTTTCTAACCTAGGATCAACAAGATCAAGTGAAAAAATATTCGCTGAAATTCCAGTAAACTTGGGAGTTTTGTGGAAGCTCTGCAAACACTTACATAAGAAAGCGTATTTTCCTTGCCTCTGCTTGGGGATACTTCAGCGGGGGACAATGCATAGAGAGTGCACTGAGAACTAATTGAGTGAGCCAAGTTTCCAACAGGTATCACAAACTGTGTTTGATTTAGCATTCCAAATGCATGTATTCACATAGGGAAAAAAGAAGTTAAACCTAAAAATTCAAAGTGTTCCTGCAGAGGAACTCTTCAACATAGATTACGAAATTTGGGCTGCCAAGTGCAACCCATATACTCATTTTTGCTGCCAAGTCTCAACAAGATCGGGTGAAAAAACATTTGCTGAGAGTCTAGTAAACTCTTGAGTTCTGTGGATGCTCTCCAAACACGTTCAAATGAAAGTCTATTTTTCTTTGCTCTGCTTAGGGGTACATAAACCGGTAACAAAGCGTAGAGAGCACAATGAGAATTCATTCAGTGAGTCAAGTTTCAAGCAGCTAGCACAAACCGTGTTTGATTTAGATTTTCAAAAGCATGTATCCCTAGAGGGGAAAATGTAGTAAAACCTAAATATTCAAAGTCATCCTGCAAAGGAATGCTTCGACGTAGCAGAACAAAATTTGTGCAGCCAAGCGCAACTGGTATACACCTTTTTCCTACCAAGTATCAACAAGATAGGGTGACACAATATTTGCTGAGGTTTCCGTAATCTCTGAGTTTTTTGGAAGCTCGGTGAATACTTTCCAAAGAACGTGTGTTTTCCTTGCCTCTGCTTAGGGCTACTTCAACAGGGAACAATGCATAGAGAGTGCACTGAGAACTAGTTGAATGAGTCAAGTTACAAGCACACAGCAAAAACCGTGTTTGATTTAGAGTTCCATGTGCATGTATCCCTATAGGGGAAAATGAAGTGAAACCTAAAATTTCAAAGTATTCCTGCAAACCAACTATTCAACCTAGAAGATCTAAATTTGGGCAGCCAAATGCAACCGGTATACTTATCTTTCCTGTCGAGTTAACAACAAGTTAGGGTGAAAAAATATTTGCTGAGATTCCAGGAAACTCAAAGTTCTGTGCAATCACTGCCAATGCTTTCCAATGAAAGTTTCTTTCCCTGGCCTCTGCTTAGGGTTACTTCAACAGAAAACAAATCATAGAGATCGCACTGAGAACTAGTTGAGTGAGTTTCAGTTTCAAGCAGCTAGCATAAACCGTGTTTGATTTATAAGTCCAAATGCATACGTCCCTATAAGGAAAAGTGAAGTGAAACCTAAAAATTCAAAGTGTTCCTGCAAACGAACTTTTCAACCTAGAAGAACGACATTTGGGTAGCTAAGTGCAACTGGTATACTCATCTTTCCTGACAAGGGTCATCAAGATCAGGTGAGTAAATACTTGCAGAGATTCCAGTTAACTTGGAGCTCTGTTGAAGCTCTGTAAATGCTTTCTAAGGAAAGCGTATGTTCCTCGCCTCCACTTAGGACCACTTCAACAGGGAACAAAGCACAGAGAGTACACCAGGAACTAATTGAGTGAGTCAAGCTTCAAGCAGCTAGCACAAACAGTGTTTGATTTAGAGTGCCAGATGCATGTATTCCTATAGGTTAAAATGAAGAGAAACCCCCCAAATGCAATGTCTTCCTGAAAGCACATGCTTCAACTTAGAAGAACGAAATTTTGGCAGGCAAATGCAACTGGTATACTCATCTTTCTTACCTAGGATCAACAAGATCAAGTGAAAAAGTATTCGCTGAAATTCCAGTAAACTTGGGAGTTTTGTGGAAGCTCTGCAAACACTTACAAAAGAAAGCGTATTTTCCTTGCCTCTGCTTGGGGATACTTCAGCGGGGGACAATGCATAGAGAGTGCACTGAGAACTAATTGAGTGAGCCAAGTTTCCAACAGGTATCACAAACTGTGTTTGATTTAGCATTCCAAATGCATGTATTCACATAGGGAAAAAAGAAGTTAAACCTAAAAATTCAAAGTGTTCCTGCAAAGGAACTCTTCAACATAAGATTACGAAATTTGGGCTGCCAAGTGCAACCCATATACTCATTTTTGCTGCCAAGTTTCAACAAGATCGGGTGAAAAAACATTTGCTGAGAGTCCAGTAAACTCTTGAGTTCTGTGGATGCTCTACAAACACGTTCAAATGAAAGTCTATTTTTCTTTGCTCTGCTTAGGGGTACATAAACCGGTAACAAAGGGTAGAGAGCACAATGAGAATTCATTCAGTGAGTCAAGTTTCAAGCAGCTAGCACAAACCGTGTTTGATTTAGATTTTCAAAAGCATGTATCCCTAGAGGGGAAAATGTAGTAAAACCTAAATATTCAAAGTCATCCTGCAAAGGAATGCTTCGACGTAGCAGAACAAAATTTGTGCAGCCAAGCGCAACTGGTATACACCTTTTTCCTACCAAGTATCAACAAGATAGGGTGACACAATATTTGCTGAGGTTTCCGTAATCTCTGAGTTTTTTGGAAGCTCGGTGAATACTTTCCAAAGAAAGTGTGTTTTCCTTGCCTCTGCTTAGGGCTACTTCAACAGGGAACAATGCATAGAGAGTGCACTGAGAACTAGTTGAATGAGTCAAGTTACAAGCACACAGCAAAAACCGTGTTTGATTTAGAGTTCCATGTGCATGTATCCCTATAGGGGAAAATGAAGTGAAACCTAAAATTTCAAAGTATTCCTGCAAACCACTATTCAACCTAGAAGATCTAAATTTGGGCAGCCAAATGCAACCGGTATACTTATCTTTCCTGTCGAGTTAACAACAAGTTAGGGTGAAAAAATATTTGCTGAGATTCCAGGAAACTCAAAGTTCTGTGCAATCACTGCAAATGCTTTCCAATGAAAGTTTCTTTCCCTGGCCTCTGCTTAGGGTTACTTCAACAGAAAACAAAGCATAGAGATCGCACTGAGAACTAGTTGAGTGAGTTTCAGTTTCAAGCAGCTAGCATAAACCGTGTTTGATTTATAAGTCCAAATGCATACGTCCCTATAAGGAAAAGTGAAGTGAAACCTAAAAATTCAAAGTGTTCCTGCAAACGAACTTTTCAACCTAGAAGAACGACATTTGGGTAGCTAAGTGCAACTGGTATACTCATCTTTCCTGACAAGGGTCATCAAGATCAGGTGAGTAAATATTTGCAGAGATTCCAGTTCACTTGGAGCTCTGTTGAAGCTCTGTAAATGCTTTCTAAGGAAAGCGTATGTTCCTCGCCTCCACTTAGGACCACTTCAACAGGGAACAAAGCACAGAGAGTACACCAGGAACTAATTGAGTGAGTCAAGCTTCAAGCAGCTAGCACAAACAGTGTTTGATTTAGAGTGCCAGATGCATGTATTCCTATAGGTTAAAATGAAGAGAAACCCCCCAAATGCAATGTCTTCCTGAAAGCACATGCTTCAACTTAGAAGAACGAAATTTTGGCAGGCAAATGCAACTGGTATACTCATCTTTCTTACCTAGGATCAACAAGATCAAGTGAAAAAGTATTCGCTGAAATTCCAGTAAACTTGGGAGTTTTGTGGAAGCTCTGCAAACACTTACAAAAGAAAGCGTATTTTCCTTGCCTCTGCTTGGGGATACTTCAGCGGGGGACAATGCATAGAGAGTGCACTGAGAACTAATTGAGTGAGCCAAGTTTCCAACAGGTATCACAAACTGTGTTTGATTTAGCATTCCAAATGCATGTATTCACATAGGGAAAAAAGAAGTTAAACCTAAAAATTCAAAGTGTTCCTGCAAAGGAACTCTTCAACATAAGATTACGAAATTTGGGCTGCCAAGTGCAACCCATATACTCATTTTTGCTGCCAAGTTTCAACAAGATCGGGTGAAAAAACATTTGCTGAGAGTCCAGTAAACTCTTGAGTTCTGTGGATGCTCTACAAACACGTTCAAATGAAAGTCTATTTTTCTTTGCTCTGCTTAGGGGTACATAAACCGGTAACAAAGGGTAGAGAGCACAATGAGAATTCATTCAGTGAGTCAAGTTTCAAGCAGCTAGCACAAACCGTGTTTGATTTAGATTTTCAAAAGCATGTATCCCTAGAGGGGAAAATGTAGTAAAACCTAAATATTCAAAGTCATCCTGCAAAGGAATGCTTCGACGTAGCAGAACAAAATTTGTGCAGCCAAGCGCAACTGGTATACACCTTTTTCCTACCAAGTATCAACAAGATAGGGTGACAAAATATTTGCTGAGGTTTCCGTAATCTCTGAGTTTTTGGAATCTCGGTGAATACTTTCCAAAGAAAGTGTGTTTTCCTTGCCTCTGCTTAGGGCTACTTCAACAGGGAACAATGCATAGAGAGTGCACTGAGAACTAGTTGAATGAGTCAAGTTACAAGCACACAGCAAAAACCGTGTTTGATTTAGAGTTCCATGTGCATGTATCCCTATAGGGGAAAATGAAGTGAAACCTAAAATTTCAAAGTATTCCTGCAAACCAACTATTCAACCTAGAAGATCTAAATTTGGGCAGCCAAATGCAACCGGTATACTTATCTTTCCTGTCGAGTTAACAACAAGTTAGGGTGAAAAAGTATTTGCTGAGATTCCAGGAAACTCAAAGTTCTGTGCAATCACGGCAAATGCTTTCCAATGAAAGTTTCTTTCCCTGGCCTCTGCTTAGGGTTACTTCAACAGAAATCAAAGCATAGAGATCGCACTGAGAACTAGTTGAGTGAGTTTCAGTTTCAAGCAGCTAGCATAAACCGTGTTTGATTTATAAGTCCAAATGCATACGTCCCTATAAGGAAAAGTGAAGTGAAACCTAAAAATTCAAAGTGTTCCTGCAAACGAACTTTTCAACCTAGAAGAACGACATTTGGGTAGCTAAGTGCAACTGGTATACTCATCTTTCCTGACAAGGGTCATCAAGATCAGGTGAGTAAATATTTGCAGAGATTCCAGTTCACTTGGAGCTCTGTTGAAGCTCTGTAAATGCTTTCTAAGGAAAGCGTATGTTCCTCGCCTCCACTTAGGACCACTTCAACAGGGAACAAAGCACAGAGAGTACACCAGGAACTAATTGAGTGAGTCAAGCTTCAAGCAGCTAGCACAAACAGTGTTTGATTTAGAGTGCCAGATGCATGTATTCCTATAGGTTAAAATGAAGAGAAACCCCCCAAATGCAATGTCTTCCTGAAAGCACATGCTTCAACTTAGAAGAACGAAATTTTGGCAGGCAAATGCAACTGGTATACTCATCTTTCTTACCTAGGATCAACAAGATCAAGTGAAAAAGTATTCGCTGAAATTCCAGTAAACTTGGGAGTTTTGTGGAAGCTCTGCAAACACTTACAAAAGAAAGCGTATTTTCCTTGCCTCTGCTTGGGGATACTTCAGCGGGGGACAATGCATAGAGAGTGCACTGAGAACTAATTGAGTGAGCCAAGTTTCCAACAGGTATCACAAACTGTGTTTGATTTAGCATTCCAAATGCATGTATTCACATAGGGAAAAAAGAAGTTAAACCTAAAAATTCAAAGTGTTCCTGCAAAGGAACTCTTCAACATAAGATTACGAAATTTGGGCTGCCAAGTGCAACCCATATACTCATTTTTGCTGCCAAGTTTCAACAAGATCGGGTGAAAAAACATTTGCTGAGAGTCCAGTAAACTCTTGAGTTCTGTGGATGCTCTACAAACACGTTCAAATGAAAGTCTATTTTTCTTTGCTCTGCTTAGGGGTACATAAACCGGTAACAAAGGGTAGAGAGCACAATGAGAATTCATTCAGTGAGTCAAGTTTCAAGCAGCTAGCACAAACCGTGTTTGATTTAGATTTTCAAAAGCATGTATCCCTAGAGGGGAAAATGTAGTAAAACCTAAATATTCAAAGTCATCCTGCAAAGGAATGCTTCGACGTAGCAGAACAAAATTTGTGCAGCCAAGCGCAACTGGTATACACCTTTTTCCTACCAAGTATCAACAAGATAGGGTGACAAAATATTTGCTGAGGTTTCCGTAATCTCTGAGTTTTTTGGAAGCTCGGTGAATACTTTCCAAAGAAAGTGTGTTTTCCTTGCCTCTGCTTAGGGCTACTTCAACAGGGAACAATGCATAGAGAGTGCACTGAGAACTAGTTGAATGAGTCAAGTTACAAGCACACAGCAAAAACCGTGTTTGATTTAGAGTTCCATGTGCATGTATCCCTATAGGGGAAAATGAAGTGAAACCTAAAATTTCAAAGTATTCCTGCAAACCAACTATTCAACCTAGAAGATCTAAATTTGGGCAGCCAAATGCAACCGGTATACTTATCTTTCCTGTCGAGTTAACAACAAGTTAGGGTGAAAAAATATTTGCTGAGATTCCAGGAAACTCAAAGTTCTGTGCAATCACTGCAAATGCTTTCCAATGAAAGTTTCTTTCCCTGGCCTCTGCTTAGGGTTACTTCAACAGAAAACAAAGCATAGAGATCGCACTGAGAACTAGTTGAGTGAGTTTCAGTTTCAAGCAGCTAGCATAAACCGTGTTTGATTTATAAGTCCAAATGCATACGTCCCTATAAGGAAAAGTGAAGTGAAACCTAAAAATTCAAAGTGTTCCTGCAAACGAACTTTTCAACCTAGAAGAACGACATTTGGGTAGCTAAGTGCAACTGGTATACTCATCTTTCCTGACAAGGGTCATCAAGATCAGGTGAGTAAATACTTGCAGAGATTCCAGTTAACTTGTAGCTCTGTTGAAGCTCTGTAAATGCTTTCTAAGGAAAGCGTATGTTCCTCGCCTCCACTTAGGACCACTTCAACAGGGAACAAAGCACAGAGAGTACACCAGGAACTAATTGAGTGAGTCAAGCTTCAAGCAGCTAGCACAAACAGTGTTTGATTTAGAGTGCCAAATGCATGTATTCCTATAGGTTAAAATGAAGAGAAACCCCCCAAATGCAATGTCTTCCTGAAAGCCCATGCTTCAACTTAGAAGAACGAAATTTTGGCAGGCAAATGCAACTGGTATACTCATCTTTCTTACCTAGGATCAACAAGATCAAGTGAAAAAGTATTCGCTGAAATTCCAGTAAACTTGGGAGTTTTGTGGAAGCTCTGCAAACACTTACAAAAGAAAGCGTATTTTCCTTGCCTCTGCTTGGGGATACTTCAGCGGGGGACAATGCATAGAGAGTGCACTGAGAACTAATTGAGTGAGCCAAGTTTCCAACAGGTATCACAAACTGTGTTTGATTTAGCATTCCAAATGCATGTATTCACATAGGGAAAAAAGAAGTTAAACCTAAAAATTCAAAGTGTTCCTGCAAAGGAACTCTTCAACATAAGATTACGAAATTTGGGCTGCCAAGTGCAACCCATATACTCATTTTTGCTGCCAAGTTTCAACAAGATCGGGTGAAAAAACATTTGCTGAGAGTCCAGTAAACTCTTGAGTTCTGTGGATGCTCTACAAACACGTTCAAATGAAAGTCTATTTTTCTTTGCTCTGCTTAGGGGTACATAAACCGGTAACAAAGGGTAGAGAGCACAATGAGAATTCATTCAGTGAGTCAAGTTTCAAGCAGCTAGCACAAACCGTGTTTGATTTAGATTTTCAAAAGCATGTATCCCTAGAGGGGAAAATGTAGTAAAACCTAAATATTCAAAGTCATCCTGCAAAGGAATGCTTCGACGTAGCAGAACAAAATTTGTGCAGCCAAGCGCAACTGGTATACACCTTTTCCCTACCAAGTATCAACAAGATAGGGTGACACAATATTTGCTGAGGTTTCCGTAATCTCTGAGTTTTTTGGAAGCTCGGTGAATACTTTCCAAAGAAAGTGTGTTTTCCTTGCCTCTGCTTAGGGCTACTTCAACAGGGAACAATGCATAGAGAGTGCACTGAGAACTAGTTGAATGAGTCAAGTTACAAGCACACAGCAAAAACCGTGTTTGATTTAGAGTTCCATGTGCATGTATCCCTATAGGGTAAAATGAAGTGAAACCTAAAATTTCAAAGTATTCCTGCAAACCAACTATTCAACCTAGAAGATCTAAATTTGGGCAGCCAATGCAACCGGTATACTTATCTTTCCTGTCGAGTTAACAACAAGTTAGGGTGAAAAAATATTTGCTGAGATTCCAGGAAACTCAAAGTTCTGTGCAATCACTGCCAATGCTTTCCAATGAAAGTTTCTTTCCCTGGCCTCTGCTTAGGGTTACTTCAACAGAAAACAAAGCATAGAGATCGCACTGAGAACTAGTTGAGTGAGTTTCAGTTTCAAGCAGCTAGCATAAACCGTGTTTGATTTATAAGTCCAAATGCATACGTCCCTATAAGGAAAAGTGAAGTGAAACCTAAAAATTCAAAGTGTTCCTGCAAACGAACTTTTCAACCTAGAAGAACGACATTTGGGTAGCTAAGTGCAACTGGTATACTCATCTTTCCTGACAAGGGTCATCAAGATCAGGTGAGTAAATACTTGCAGAGATTCCAGTTCACTTGGAGCTCTGTTGAAGCTCTGTAAATGCTTTCTAAGGAAAGCGTATGTTCCTCGCCTCCACTTAGGACCACTTCAACAGGGAACAAAGCACAGAGAGTACACCAGGAACTAATTGAGTGAGTCAAGCTTCAAGCAGCTAGCACAAACAGTGTTTGATTTAGAGTGCCAGATGCATGTATTCCTATAGGTTAAAATGAAGAGAAACCCCCCAAATGCAATGTCTTCCTGAAAGCACATGCTTCAACTTAGAAGAACGAAATTTTGGCAGGCAAATGCAACTGGTATACTCATCTTTCTTACCTAGGATCAACAAGATCAAGTGAAAAAGTATTCGCTGAAATTCCAGTAAACTTGGGAGTTTTGTGGAAGCTCTGCAAACACTTACAAAAGAAAGCGTATTTTCCTTGCCTCTGCTTGGGGATACTTCAGCGGGGGACAATGCATAGAGAGTGCACTGAGAACTAATTGAGTGAGCCAAGTTTCCAACAGGTATCACAAACTGTGTTTGATTTAGCATTCCAAATGCATGTATTCACATAGGGAAAAAAGAAGTTAAACCTAAAAATTCAAAGTGTTCCTGCAAAGGAACTCTTCAACATAAGATTACGAAATTTGGGCTGCCAAGTGCAACCCATATACTCATTTTTGCTGCCAAGTTTCAACAAGATCGGGTGAAAAAACATTTGCTGAGAGTCCAGTAAACTCTTGAGTTCTGTGGATGCTCTACAAACACGTTCAAATGAAAGTCTATTTTTCTTTGCTCTGCTTAGGGGTACATAAACCGGTAACAAAGGGTAGAGAGCACAATGAGAATTCATTCAGTGAGTCAAGTTTCAAGCAGCTAGCACAAACCGTGTTTGATTTAGATTTTCCAAAGCATGTATCCCTAGAGGGGAAAATGTAGTAAAACCTAAATATTCAAAGTCATCCTGCAAAGGAATGCTTCGACGTAGCAGAACAAAATTTGTGCAGCCAAGCGCAACTGGTATACACCTTTTTCCTACCAAGTATCAACAAGATAGGGTGACAAAATATTTGCTGAGGTTTCCGTAATCTCTGAGTTTTTTGGAAGCTCGGTGAATACTTTCCAAAGAAAGTGTGTTTTCCTTGCCTCTGCTTAGGGCTACTTCAACAGGGAACAATGCATAGAGAGTGCACTGAGAACTAGTTGAATGAGTCAAGTTACAAGCACACAGCAAAAACCGTGTTTGATTTGGAGTTCCATGTGCATGTATCCCTATAGGGGAAAATGAAGTGAAACCTAAAATTTCAAAGTATTCCTGCAAACCAACTATTCAACCTAGAAGATCTAAATTTGGGCAGCCAAATGCAACCGGTATACTTATCTTTCCTGTCGAGTTAACAACAAGTTAAGGTGAAAAAATATTTGCTGAGATTCCAGGAAACTCAAAGTTCTGTGCAATCACTGCCAATGCTTTCCAATGAAAGTTTCTTTCCCTGGCCTCTGCTTAGGGTTACTTCAACAGAAAACAAAGCATAGAGATCGCACTGAGAACTAGTTGAGTGAGTTTCAGTTTCAAGCAGCTAGCATAAACCGTGTTTGATTTATAAGTCCAAATGCATACGTCCCTATAAGGAAAAGTGAAGTGAAACCTAAAAATTCAAAGTGTTCCTGCAAACGAACTTTTCAACCTAGAAGAACGACATTTGGGTAGCTAAGTGCAACTGGTATACTCATCTTCCTGACAAGGGTCATCAAGATCAGGTGAGTAAATACTTGCAGAGATTCCAGTTAACTTGTAGCTCTGTTGAAGCTCTGTAAATGCTTTCTAAGGAAAGCGTATGTTCCTCGCCTCCACTTAGGACCACTTCAACAGGGAACAAAGCACAGAGAGTACACCAGGAACTAATTGAGTGAGTCAAGCTTCAAGCAGCTAGCACAAACAGTGTTTGATTTAGAGTGCCAAATGCATGTATTCCTATAGGTTGAAATGAAGAGAAACCCCCCAAATGCAATGTCTTCCTGAAAGCCCATGCTTCAACTTAGAAGAACGAAATTTTGGCAGGCAAATGCAACTGGTATACTCATCTTTCTTACCTAGGATCAACAAGATCAAGTGAAAAAGTATTCGCTGAAATTCCAGTAAACTTGGGAGTTTTGTGGAAGCTCTGCAAACACTTACAAAAGAAAGCGTATTTTCCTTGCCTCTGCTTGGGGATACTTCAGCGGGGGACAATGCATAGAGAGTGCACTGAGAACTAATTGAGTGAGCCAAGTTTCCAACAGGTATCACAAACTGTGTTTGATTTAGCATTCCAAATGCATGTATTCACATAGGGAAAAAAGAAGTTAAACCTAAAAATTCAAAGTGTTCCTGCAGAGGAACTCTTCAACATAAGATTACGAAATTTGGGCTGCCAAGTGCAACCCATATACTCATTTTTGCTGCCAAGTTTCAACAAGATCGGGTGAAAAAACATTTGCTGAGAGTCCAGTAAACTCTTGAGTTCTGTGGATGCTCTACAAACACGTTCAAATGAAAGTCTATTTTTCTTTGCTCTGCTTAGGGGTACATAAACCGGTAACAAAGGGTAGAGAGCACAATGAGAATTCATTCAGTGAGTCAAGTTTCAAGCAGCTAGCACAAACCGTGTTTGATTTAGATTTTCCAAAGCATGTATCCCTAGAGGGGAAAATGTAGTAAAACCTAAATATTCAAAGTCATCCTGCAAAGGAATGCTTCGACGTAGCAGAACAAAATTTGTGCAGCCAAGCGCAACTGGTATACACCTTTTTCCTACCAAGTATCAACAAGATAGGGTGACAAAATATTTGCTGAGGTTTCCGTAATCTCTGAGTTTTTTGGAAGCTCGGTGAATACTTTCCAAAGAAAGTGTGTTTTCCTTGCCTCTGCTTAGGGCTACTTCAACAGGGAACAATGCATAGAGAGTGCACTGAGAACTAGTTGAATGAGTCAAGTTACAAGCACACAGCAAAAACCGTGTTTGATTTAGAGTTCCATGTGCATGTATCCCTATAGGGGAAAATGAAGTGAAACCTAAAATTTCAAAGTATTCCTGCAAACCAACTATTCAACCTAGAAGATCTAAATTTGGGCAGCCAAATGCAACCGGTATACTTATCTTTCCTGTCGAGTTAACAACAAGTTAGGGTGAAAAAATATTTGCTGAGATTCCAGGAAACTCAAAGTTCTGTGCAATCACTGCCAATGCTTTCCAATGAAAGTTTCTTTCCCTGGCCTCTGCTTAGGGTTACTTCAACAGAAAACAAAGCATAGAGATCGCACTGAGAACTAGTTGAGTGAGTTTCAGTTTCAAGCAGCTAGCATAAACCGTGTTTGATTTATAAGTCCAAATGCATACGTCCCTATAAGGAAAAGTGAAGTGAAACCTAAAAATTCAAAGTGTTCCTGCAAACGAACTTTTCAACCTAGAAGAACGACATTTGGGTAGCTAAGTGCAACTGGTATACTCATCTTTCCTGACAAGGGTCATCAAGATCAGGTGAGTAAATACTTGCAGAGATTCCAGTTAACTTGTAGCTCTGTTGAAGCTCTGTAAATGCTTTCTAAGGAAAGCGTATGTTCCTCGCCTCCACTTAGGACCACGTCAACAGGGAACAAAGCACAGAGAGTACACCAGGAACTAATTGAGTGAGTCAAGCTTCAAGCAGCTAGCACAAACAGTGTTTGATTTAGAGTGCCAAATGCATGTATTCCTATAGGTTAAAATGAAGAGAAACCCCCCAAATGCAATATCTTCCTGAAAGCACATGCTTCAACTTAGAAGAACGAAATTTTGGCAGGCAAATGCAACTGGTATACTCATCTTTCTTACCTAGGATCAACAAGATCAAGTGAAAAAATATTCGCTGAAATTCCAGTAAACTTGGGAGTTTTGTGAAAGCTCTGCAAACACTTACATAAGAAAGCGTATTTTCCTTGCCTCTGCTTGGGGATACTTCAGCGGGGGACAATGCATAGAGAGTGCACTGAGAACTAATTGAGTGAGCCAAGTTTCCAACAGGTATCACAAACTGTGTTTGATTTAGCATTCCAAATGCATGTATTCACATAGGGAAAAAAGAAGTTAAACCTAAAAATTCAAAGTGTTCCTGCAAAGGAACTCTTCAACATAGATTACGAAATTTGGGCTGCCAAGTGCAACCCATATACTCATTTTTGCTGCCAAGTTTCAACAAGATCGGGTGAAAAAACATTTGCTGAGAGTCTAGTAAACTCTTGAGTTCTGTGGATGCTCTCCAAACACGTTCAAATGAAAGTCTATTTTTCTTTGCTCTGCTTAGGGGTACATAAACCGGTAACAAAGGGTAGAGAGCACAATGAGAATTCATTCAGTGAGTCAAGTTTCAAGCAGCTAGCACAAACCGTGTTTGATTTAGATTTTCAAAAGCATGTATCCCTAGAGGGGAAAATGTAGTAAAACCTAAATATTCAAAGTCATCCTGCAAAGGAATGCTTCGACGTAGCAGAACAAAATTTGTGCAGCCAAGCGCAACTGGTATACACCTTTTTCCTACCAAGTATCAACAAGATAGGGTGACAAAATATTTGCTGAGGTTTCCGTAATCTCTGAGTTTTTTGGAAGCTCGGTGAATACTTTCCAAAGAAAGTGTGTTTTCCTTGCCTCTGCTTAGGGCTACTTCAACAGGGAACAATGCATAGAGAGTGCACTGAGAACTAGTTGAATGAGTCAAGTTACAAGCACACAGCAAAAACCGTGTTTGATTTAGAGTTCCATGTGCATGTATCCCTATAGGGGAAAATGAAGTGAAACCTAAAATTTCAAAGTATTCCTGCAAACCAACTATTCAACCTAGAAGATCTAAATTTGGGCAGCCAAATGCAACCGGAATACTTATCTTTCCTGTCGAGTTAACAACAAGTTAGGGTGAAAAAGTATTTGCTGAGATTCCAGGAAACTCAAAGTTCTGTGCAATCACGGCAAATGCTTTCCAATGAAAGTTTCTTTCCCTGGCCTCTGCTTAGGGTTACTTCAACAGAAATAAAAGCATAAAGATCGCACTGAGAACTAGTTGAGTGAGTTTCAGTTTCAAGCAGCTAGCATAAACCGTGTTTGATTTATAAGTCCAAATGCATACGTCCCTATAAGGAAAAGTGAAGTGAAACCTAAAAATTCAAAGTGTTCCTGCAAACGAACTTTTCAACCTAGAAGAACGACATTTGGGTAGCTAAGTGCAACTGGTATACTCATCTTTCCTGACAAGGGTCATCAAGATCAGGTGAGTAAATACTTGCAGAGATTCCAGTTAACTTGTAGCTCTGTTGAAGCTCTGTAAATGCTTTCTAAGGAAAGCGTATGTTCCTCGCCTCCACTTAGGACCACGTCAACAGGGAACAAAGCACAGAGAGTACACCAGGAACTAATTGAGTGAGTCAAGCTTCAAGCAGCTAGCACAAACAGTGTTTGATTTAGAGTGCCAAATGCATGTATTCCTATTGGTTAAAATGAAGAGAAACCCCCCAAATGCAATATCTTCCTGAAAGCACATGCTTCAACTTAGAAGAACGAAATTTTGGCAGGCAAATGCAACTGGTATACTCATCTTTCTTACCTAGGATCAACAAGATCAAGTGAAAAAATATTCGCTGAAATTCCAGTAAACTTGGGAGTTTTGTGAAAGCTCTGCAAACACTTACATAAGAAAGCGTATTTTCCTTGCCTCTGCTTGGGGATACTTCAGCGGGGGACAATGCATAGAGAGTGCACTGAGAACTAATTGAGTGAGCCAAGTTTCCAACAGGTATCACAAACTGTGTTTGATTTAGCATTCCAAATGCATGTATTCACATAGGGAAAAAAGAAGTTAAACCTAAAAATTCAAAGTGTTCCTGCAAAGGAACTCTTCAACATAGATTACGAAATTTGGGCTGCCAAGTGCAACCCATATACTCATTTTTGCTGCCAAGTTTCAACAAGATCGGGTGAAAAAACATTTGCTGAGAGTCTAGTAAACTCTTGAGTTCTGTGGATGCTCTCCAAACACGTTCAAATGAAAGTCTATTTTTCTTTGCTCTGCTTAGGGGTACATAAACCGGTAACAAAGGGTAGAGAGCACAATGAGAATTCATTCAGTGAGTCAAGTTTCAAGCAGCTAGCACAAACCGTGTTTGATTTAGATTTTCAAAAGCATGTATCCCTAGAGGGGAAAATGTAGTAAAACCTAAATATTCAAAGTCATCCTGCAAAGGAATGCTTCGACGTAGCAGAACAAAATTTGTGCAGCCAAGCGCAACTGGTATACACCTTTTTCCTACCAAGTATCAACAAGATAGGGTGACAAAATATTTGCTGAGGTTTCCGTAATCTCTGAGTTTTTTGGAAGCTCGGTGAATACTTTCCAAAGAAAGTGTGTTTTCCTTGCCTCTGCTTAGGGCTACTTCAACAGGGAACAATGCATAGAGAGTGCACTGAGAACTAGTTGAATGAGTCAAGTTACAAGCACACAGCAAAAACCGTGTTTGATTTAGAGTTCCATGTGCATGTATCCCTATAGGGGAAAATGAAGTGAAACCTAAAATTTCAAAGTATTCCTGCAAACCAACTATTCAACCTAGAAGATCTAAATTTGGGCAGCCAAATGCAACCGGTCTACTTATCTTTCCTGTCGAGTTAACAACAAGTTAGGGTGAAAAAATATTTGCTGAGATTCCAGGAAACTCAAAGTTCTGTGCAATCACTGCAAATGCTTTCCAATGAAAGTTTCTTTCCCTGGCCTCTGCTTAGGGTTACTTCAACAGAAAACAAAGCCTAGAGATCGCACTGAGAACTAGTTGAGTGAGTTTCAGTTTCAAGCAGCTAGCATAAACCGTGTTTGATTTATAAGTCCAAATGCATACGTCCCTATAAGGAAAAGTGAAGTGAAACCTAAAAATTCAAAGTGTTCCTGCAAACGAACTTTTCAACCTAGAAGAACGACATTTGGGTAGCTAAGTGCAACTGGTATACTCATCTTTCCTGACAAGGGTCATCAAGATCAGGTGAGTAAATACTTGCAGAGATTCCAGTTCACTTGGAGCTCTGTTGAAGCTCTGTAAATGCTTTCTAAGGAAAGCGTATGTTCCTCGCCTCCACTTAGGACCACAACAGGGAACAAAGCACAGAGAGTACACCAGGAACTAATTGAGTGAGTCAAGCTTCAAGCAGCTAGCACAAACAGTGTTTGATGTAGAGTTCCAAATGCATGTATTCCTATAGGTTAAAATGAAGAGAAACCCCCCAAATGCAATGTCTTCCTGAAAGCACATGCTTCAACTTAGAAGAACGAAATTTTGGCAGGCAAATGCAACTGGTATACTCATCTTTCTTACCTAGGATCAACAAGATCAAGTGAAAAAATATTCGCTGAAATTCCAGTAAACTTGGGAGTTTTGTGGAAGCTCTGCAAACACTTACATAAGAAAGCGTATTTTCCTTGCCTCTGCTTGGGGATACTTCAGCGGGGGACAATGCATAGAGAGTGCACTGAGAACTAATTGAGTGAGCCAAGTTTCCAACAGGTATCACAAACTGTGTTTGATTTAGCATTCCAAATGCATGTATTCACATAGGGAAAAAAGAAGTTAAACCTAAAAATTCAAAGTGTTCCTGCAGAGGAACTCTTCAACATAGATTACGAAATTTGGGCTGCCAAGTGCAACCCATATACTCATTTTTGCTGCCAAGTTTCAACAAGATCGGGTGAAAAAACATTTGCTGAGAGTCTAGTAAACTCTTGAGTTCTGTGGATGCTCTCCAAACACGTTCAAATGAAAGTCTATTTTTCTTTGCTCTGCTTAGGGGTACATAAACCGGTAACAAAGGGTAGAGAGCACAATGAGAATTCATTCAGTGAGTCAAGTTTCAAGCAGCTAGCACAAACCGTGTTTGATTTAGATTTTCAAAAGCATGTATCCCTAGAGGGGAAAATGTAGTAAAACCTAAATATTCAAAGTCATCCTGCAAAGGAATGCTTCGACGTAGCAGAACAAAATTTGTGCAGCCAAGCGCAACTGGTATACACCTTTTTCCTACCAAGTATCAACAAGATAGGGTGACAAAATATTTGCTGAGGTTTCCGTAATCTCTGAGTTTTTTGGAAGCTCGGTGAATACTTTCCAAAGAAAGTGTGTTTTCCTTGCCTCTGCTTAGGGCTACTTCAACAGGGAACAATGCATAGAGAGTGCACTGAGAACTAGTTGAATGAGTCAAGTTACAAGCACACAGCAAAAACCGTGTTTGATTTAGAGTTCCATGTGCATGTATCCCTATAGGGGAAAATGAAGTGAAACCTAAAATTTCAAAGTATTCCTGCAAACCAACTATTCAACCTAGAAGATCTAAATTTGGGCAGCCAAATGCAACCGGTATACTTATCTTTCCTGTCGAGTTAACAACAAGTTAGGGTGAAAAAGTATTTGCTGAGATTCCAGGAAACTCAAAGTTCTGTGCAATCACGGCAAATGCTTTCCAATGAAAGTTTCTTTCCCTGGCCTCTGCTTAGGGTTACTTCAACAGAAATCAAAGCATAGAGATCGCACTGAGAACTAGTTGAGTGAGTTTCAGTTTCAAGCAGCTAGCATAAACCGTGTTTGATTTATAAGTCCAAATGCATACGTCCCTATAAGGAAAAGTGAAGTGAAACCTAAAAATTCAAAGTGTTCCTGCAAACGAACTTTTCAACCTAGAAGAACGACATTTGGGTAGCTAAGTGCAACTGGTATACTCATCTTTCCTGACAAGGGTCATCAAGATCAGGTGAGTAAATACTTGCAGAGATTCCAGTTCACTTGGAGCTCTGTTGAAGCTCTGTAAATGCTTTGTAAGGAAAGCGTATGTTCCTCGCCTCCACTTAGGACCACTTCAACAGGGAACAAAGCACAGAGAGTACACCAGGAACTAATTGAGTGAGTCAAGCTTCAAGCAGCTAGCACAAACAGTGTTTGATTTAGAGTGCCAGATGCATGTATTCCTATAGGTTAAAATGAAGAGAAACCCCCCAAATGCAATGTCTTCCTGAAAGCACATGCTTCAACTTAGAAGAACGAAATTTTGGCAGGCAAATGCAACTGGTATACTCATCTTTCTTACCTAGGATCAACAAGATCAAGTGAAAAAGTATTCGCTGAAATTCCAGTAAACTTGGGAGTTTTGTGGAAGCTCTGCAAACACTTACAAAAGAAAGCGTATTTTCCTTGCCTCTGCTTGGGGATACTTCAGCGGGGGACAATGCATAGAGAGTGCACTGAGAACTAATTGAGTGAGCCAAGTTTCCAACAGGTATCACAAACTGTGTTTGATTTAGCATTCCAAATGCATGTATTCACATAGGGAAAAAAGAAGTTAAACCTAAAAATTCAAAGTGTTCCTGCAAAGGAACTCTTCAACATAAGATTACGAAATTTGGGCTGCCAAGTGCAACCCATATACTCATTTTTGCTGCCAAGTTTCAACAAGATCGGGTGAAAAAACATTTGCTGAGAGTCCAGTAAACTCTTGAGTTCTGTGGATGCTCTACAAACACGTTCAAATGAAAGTCTATTTTTCTTTGCTCTGCTTAGGGGTACATAAACCGGTAACAAAGGGTAGAGAGCACAATGAGAATTCATTCAGTGAGTCAAGTTTCAAGCAGCTAGCACAAACCGTGTTTGATTTAGATTTTCCAAAGCATGTATCCCTAGAGGGGAAAATGTAGTAAAACCTAAATATTCAAAGTCATCCTGCAAAGGAATGCTTCGACGTAGCAGAACAAAATTTGTGCAGCCAAGCGCAACTGGTATACACCTTTTTCCTACCAAGTATCAACAAGATAGGGTGACAAAATATTTGCTGAGGTTTCCGTAATCTCTGAGTTTTTTGGAAGCTCGGTGAATACTTTCCAAAGAAAGTGTGTTTTCCTTGCCTCTGCTTAGGGCTACTTCAACAGGGAACAATGCATAGAGAGTGCACTGAGAACTAGTTGAATGAGTCAAGTTACAAGCACACAGCAAAAACCGTGTTTGATTTAGAGTTCCATGTGCATGTATCCCTATAGGGGAAAATGAAGTGAAACCTAAAATTTCAAAGTATTCCTGCAAACCAACTATTCAACCTAGAAGATCTAAATTTGGGCAGCCAAATGCAACCGGTATACTTATCTTTCCTGTCGAGTTAACAACAAGTTAGGGTGAAAAAGTATTTGCTGAGATTCCAGGAAACTCAAAGTTCTGTGCAATCACGGCAAATGCTTTCCAATGAAAGTTTCTTTCCCTGGCCTCTGCTTAGGGTTACTTCAACAGAAATAAAAGCATAAAGATCGCACTGAGAACTAGTTGAGTGAGTTTCAGTTTCAAGCAGCTAGCATAAACCGTGTTTGATTTATAAGTCCAAATGCATACGTCCCTATAAGGAAAAGTGAAGTGAAACCTAAAAATTCAAAGTGTTCCTGCAAACGAACTTTTCAACCTAGAAGAACGACATTTGGGTAGCTAAGTGCAACTGGTATACTCATCTTTCCTGACAAGGGTCATCAAGATCAGGTGAGTAAATACTTGCAGAGATTCCAGTTCACTTGGAGCTCTGTTGAAGCTCTGTAAATGCTTTCTAAGGAAAGCGTATGTTCCTCGCCTCCACTTAGGACCACTTCAACAGGGAACAAAGCACAGAGAGTACACCAGGAACTAATTGAGTGAGTCAAGCTTCAAGCAGCTAGCACAAACAGTGTTTGATTTAGAGTGCCAGATGCATGTATTCCTATAGGTTAAAATGAAGAGAAACCCCCCAAATGCAATGTCTTCCTGAAAGCACATGCTTCAACTTAGAAGAACGAAATTTTGGCAGGCAAATGCAACTGGTATACTCATCTTTCTTACCTAGGATCAACAAGATCAAGTGAAAAAGTATTCGCTGAAATTCCAGTAAACTTGGGAGTTTTGTGGAAGCTCTGCAAACACTTACAAAAGAAAGCGTATTTTCCTTGCCTCTGCTTGGGGATACTTCAGCGGGGGACAATGCATAGAGAGTGCACTGAGAACTAATTGAGTGAGCCAAGTTTCCAACAGGTATCACAAACTGTGTTTGATTTAGCATTCCAAATGCATGTATTCACATAGGGAAAAAAGAAGTTAAACCTAAAAATTCAAAGTGTTCCTGCAAAGGAACTCTTCAACATAAGATTACGAAATTTGGGCTGCCAAGTGCAACCCATATACTCATTTTTGCTGCCAAGTTTCAACAAGATCGGGTGAAAAAACATTTGCTGAGAGTCCAGTAAACTCTTGAGTTCTGTGGATGCTCTACAAACACGTTCAAATGAAAGTCTATTTTTCTTTGCTCTGCTTAGGGGTACATAAACCGGTAACAAAGGGTAGAGAGCACAATGAGAATTCATTCAGTGAGTCAAGTTTCAAGCAGCTAGCACAAACCGTGTTTGATTTAGATTTTCCAAAGCATGTATCCCTAGAGGGGAAAATGTAGTAAAACCTAAATATTCAAAGTCATCCTGCAAAGGAATGCTTCGACGTAGCAGAACAAAATTTGTGCAGCCAAGCGCAACTGGTATACACCTTTTTCCTACCAAGTATCAACAAGATAGGGTGACAAAATATTTGCTGAGGTTTCCGTAATCTCTGAGTTTTTTGGAAGCTCGGTGAATACTTTCCAAAGAAAGTGTGTTTTCCTTGCCTCTGCTTAGGGCTACTTCAACAGGGAACAATGCATAGAGAGTGCACTGAGAACTAGTTGAATGAGTCAAGTTACAAGCACACAGCAAAAACCGTGTTTGATTTAGAGTTCCATGTGCATGTATCCCTATAGGGGAAAATGAAGTGAAACCTAAAATTTCAAAGTATTCCTGCAAACCACTATTCAACCTAGAAGATCTAAATTTGGGCAGCCAAATGCAACCGGTATACTTATCTTTCCTGTCGAGTTAACAACAAGTTAGGGTGAAAAAATATTTGCTGAGATTCCAGGAAACTCAAAGTTCTGTGCAATCACGGCAAATGCTTTCCAATGAAAGTTTCTTTCCCTGGCCTCTGCTTAGGGTTACTTCAACAGAAATCAAAGCATAGAGATCGCACTGAGAACTAGTTGAGTGAGTTTCAGTTTCAAGCAGCTAGCATAAACCGTGTTTGATTTATAAGTCCAAATGCATACGTCCCTATAAGGAAAAGTGAAGTGAAACCTAAAAATTCAAAGTGTTCCTGCAAACGAACTTTTCAACCTAGAAGAACGACATTTGGGTAGCTAAGTGCAACTGGTATACTCATCTTTCCTGACAAGGGTCATCAAGATCAGGTGAGTAAATACTTGCAGAGATTCCAGTTCACTTGGAGCTCTGTTGAAGCTCTGTAAATGCTTTGTAAGGAAAGCGTATGTTCCTCGCCTCCACTTAGGACCACTTCAACAGGGAACAAAGCACAGAGAGTACACCAGGAACTAATTGAGTGAGTCAAGCTTCAAGCAGCTAGCACAAACAGTGTTTGATTTAGAGTGCCAGATGCATGTATTCCTATAGGTTAAAATGAAGAGAAACCCCCCAAATGCAATGTCTTCCTGAAAGCACATGCTTCAACTTAGAAGAACGAAATTTTGGCAGGCAAATGCAACTGGTATACTCATCTTTCTTACCTAGGATCAACAAGATCAAGTGAAAAAGTATTCGCTGAAATTCCAGTAAACTTGGGAGTTTTGTGGAAGCTCTGCAAACACTTACAAAAGAAAGCGTATTTTCCTTGCCTCTGCTTGGGGATACTTCAGCGGGGGACAATGCATAGAGAGTGCACTGAGAACTAATTGAGTGAGCCAAGTTTCCAACAGGTATCACAAACTGTGTTTGATTTAGCATTCCAAATGCATGTATTCACATAGGGAAAAAAGAAGTTAAACCTAAAAATTCAAAGTGTTCCTGCAAAGGAACTCTTCAACATAAGATTACGAAATTTGGGCTGCCAAGTGCAACCCATATACTCATTTTTGCTGCCAAGTTTCAACAAGATCGGGTGAAAAAACATTTGCTGAGAGTCCAGTAAACTCTTGAGTTCTGTGGATGCTCTACAAACACGTTCAAATGAAAGTCTATTTTTCTTTGCTCTGCTTAGGGGTACATAAACCGGTAACAAAGGGTAGAGAGCACAATGAGAATTCATTCAGTGAGTCAAGTTTCAAGCAGCTAGCACAAACCGTGTTTGATTTAGATTTTCCAAAGCATGTATCCCTAGAGGGGAAAATGTAGTAAAACCTAAATATTCAAAGTCATCCTGCAAAGGAATGCTTCGACGTAGCAGAACAAAATTTGTGCAGCCAAGCGCAACTGGTATACACCTTTTTCCTACCAAGTATCAACAAGATAGGGTGACAAAATATTTGCTGAGGTTTCCGTAATCTCTGAGTTTTTTGGAAGCTCGGTGAATACTTTCCAAAGAAAGTGTGTTTTCCTTGCCTCTGCTTAGGGCTACTTCAACAGGGAACAATGCATAGAGAGTGCACTGAGAACTAGTTGAATGAGTCAAGTTACAAGCACACAGCAAAAACCGTGTTTGATTTAGAGTTCCATGTGCATGTATCCCTATAGGGGAAAATGAAGTGAAACCTAAAATTTCAAAGTATTCCTGCAAACCAACTATTCAACCTAGAAGATCTAAATTTGGGCAGCCAAATGCAACCGGTATACTTATCTTTCCTGTCGAGTTAACAACAAGTTAGGGTGAAAAAGTATTTGCTGAGATTCCAGGAAACTCAAAGTTCTGTGCAATCACGGCAAATGCTTTCCAATGAAAGTTTCTTTCCCTGGCCTCTGCTTAGGGTTACTTCAACAGAAATCAAAGCATAAAGATCGCACTGAGAACTAGTTGAGTGAGTTTCAGTTTCAAGCAGCTAGCATAAACCGTGTTTGATTTATAAGTCCAAATGCATACGTCCCTATAAGGAAAAGTGAAGTGAAACCTAAAAATTCAAAGTGTTCCTGCAAACGAACTTTTCAACCTAGAAGAACGACATTTGGGTAGCTAAGTGCAACTGGTATACTCATCTTTCCTGACAAGGGTCATCAAGATCAGGTGAGTAAATACTTGCAGAGATTCCAGTTCACTTGGAGCTCTGTTGAAGCTCTGTAAATGCTTTCTAAGGAAAGCGTATGTTCCTCGCCTCCACTTAGGACCACTTCAACAGGGAACAAAGCACAGAGAGTACACCAGGAACTAATTGAGTGAGTCAAGCTTCAAGCAGCTAGCACAAACAGTGTTTGATTTAGAGTGCCAGATGCATGTATTCCTATAGGTTAAAATGAAGAGAAACCCCCCAAATGCAATGTCTTCCTGAAAGCACATGCTTCAACTTAGAAGAACGAAATTTTGGCAGGCAAATGCAACTGGTATACTCATCTTTCTTACCTAGGATCAACAAGATCAAGTGAAAAAGTATTCGCTGAAATTCCAGTAAACTTGGGAGTTTTGTGAAAGCTCTGCAAACACTTACAAAAGAAAGCGTATTTTCCTTGCCTCTGCTTGGGGATACTTCAGCGGGGGACAATGCATAGAGAGTGCACTGAGAACTAATTGAGTGAGCCAAGTTTCCAACAGGTATCACAAACTGTGTTTGATTTAGCATTCCAAGTGCATGTATTCACATAGGGAAAAAAGAAGTTAAACCTAAAATTTCAAAGTGTTCCTGCAAAGGAACTCTTCAACATAAGATTACGAAATTTGGGCTGCCAAGTGCAACCCATATACTCATTTTTGCTGCCAAGTTTCAACAAGATCGGGTGAAAAAACATTTGCTGAGAGTCCAGTAAACTCTTGAGTTCTGTGGATGCTCTACAAACACGTTCAAATGAAAGTCTATTTTTCTTTGCTCTGCTTAGGGGTACATAAACCGGTAACAAAGGGTAGAGAGCACAATGAGAATTCATTCAGTGAGTCAAGTTTCAAGCAGCTAGCACAAACCGTGTTTGATTTAGATTTTCAAAAGCATGTATCCCTAGAGGGGAAAATGTAGTAAAACCTAAATATTCAAAGTCATCCTGCAAAGGAATGCTTCGACGTAGCAGAACAAAATTTGTGCAGCCAAGCGCAACTGGTATACACCTTTTTCCTACCAAGTATCAACAAGATAGGGTGACAAAATATTTGCTGAGGTTTCCGTAATCTCTGAGTTTTTTGGAAGCTCGGTGAATACTTTCCAAAGAAAGTGTGTTTTCCTTGCCTCTGCTTAGGGCTACTTCAACAGGGAACAATGCATAGAGAGTGCACTGAGAACTAGTTGAATGAGTCAAGTTACAAGAACACAGCAAAAACCGTGTTTGATTTAGAGTTCCATGTGCATGTATCCCTATAGGGGAAAATGAAGTGAAACCTAAAATTTCAAAGTATTCCTGCAAACCACTATTCAACCTAGAAGATCTAAATTTGGGCAGCCAAATGCAACCGGTATACTTATCTTTCCTGTCGAGTTAACAACAAGTTAGGGTGAAAAAATATTTGCTGAGATTCCAGGAAACTCAAAGTTCTGTGCAATCACTGCAAATGCTTTCCAATGAAAGTTTCTTTCCCTGGCCTCTGCTTAGGGTTACTTCAACAGAAAACAAAGCATAGAGATCGCACTGAGAACTAGTTGAGTGAGTTTCAGTTTCAAGCAGCTAGCATAAACCGTGTTTGATTTATAAGTCCAAATGCATACGTCCCTATAAGGAAAAGTGAAGTGAAACCTAAAAATTCAAAGTGTTCCTGCAAACGAACTTTTCAACCTAGAAGAACGACATTTGGGTAGCTAAGTGCAACTGGTATACTCATCTTTCCTGACAAGGGTCATCAAGATCAGGTGAGTAAATACTTGCAGAGATTCCAGTTAACTTGGAGCTCTGTTGAAGCTCTGTAAATGCTTTCTAAGGAAAGCGTATGTTCCTCGCCTCCACTTAGGACCACTTCAACAGGGAACAAAGCACAGAGAGTACACCAGGAACTAATTGAGTGAGTCAAGCTTCAAGCAGCTAGCACAAACAGTGTTTGATTTAGAGTGCCAGATGCATGTATTCCTATAGGTTAAAATGAAGAGAAACCCCCCAAATGCAATGTCTTCCTGAAAGCACATGCTTCAACTTAGAAGAACGAAATTTTGGCAGGCAAATGCAACTGGTATACTCATCTTTCTTACCTAGGATCAACAAGATCAAGTGAAAAAGTATTCGCTGAAATTCCAGTAAACTTGGGAGTTTTGTGGAAGCTCTGCAAACACTTACAAAAGAAAGCGTATTTTCCTTGCCTCTGCTTGGGGATACTTCAGCGGGGGACAATGCATAGAGAGTGCACTGAGAACTAATTGAGTGAGCCAAGTTTCCAACAGGTATCACAAACTGTGTTTGATTTAGCATTCCAAATGCATGTATTCACATAGGGAAAAAAGAAGTTAAACCTAAAAATTCAAAGTGTTCCTGCAAAGGAACTCTTCAACATAAGATTACGAAATTTGGGCTGCCAAGTGCAACCCATATACTCATTTTTGCTGCCAAGTTTCAACAAGATCGGGTGAAAAAACATTTGCTGAGAGTCCAGTAAACTCTTGAGTTCTGTGGATGCTCTACAAACACGTTCAAATGAAAGTCTATTTTTCTTTGCTCTGCTTAGGGGTACATAAACCGGTAACAAAGGGTAGAGAGCACAATGAGAATTCATTCAGTGAGTCAAGTTTCAAGCAGCTAGCACAAACCGTGTTTGATTTAGATTTTCAAAAGCATGTATCCCTAGAGGGGAAAATGTAGTAAAACCTAAATATTCAAAGTCATCCTGCAAAGGAATGCTTCGACGTAGCAGAACAAAATTTGTGCAGCCAAGCGCAACTGGTATACACCTTTTTCCTACCAAGTATCAACAAGATAGGGTGACAAAATATTTGCTGAGGTTTCCGTAATCTCTGAGTTTTTTGGAAGCTCGGTGAATACTTTCCAAAGAAAGTGTGTTTTCCTTGCCTCTGCTTAGGGCTACTTCAACAGGGAACAATGCATAGAGAGTGCACTGAGAACTAGTTGAATGAGTCAAGTTACAAGCACACAGCAAAAACCGTGTTTGATTTAGAGTTCCATGTGCATGTATCCCTATAGGGGAAAATGAAGTGAAACCTAAAATTTCAAAGTATTCCTGCAAACCAACTATTCAACCTAGAAGATCTAAATTTGGGCAGCCAAATGCAACCGGTATACTTATCTTTCCTGTCGAGTTAACAACAAGTTAGGGTGAAAAAATATTTGCTGAGATTCCAGGAAACTCAAAGTTCTGTGCAATCACTGCCAATGCTTTCCAATGAAAGTTTCTTTCCCTGGCCTCTGCTTAGGGTTACTTCAACAGAAAACAAAGCATAGAGATCGCACTGAGAACTAGTTGAGTGAGTTTCAGTTTCAAGCAGCTAGCATAAACCGTGTTTGATTTATAAGTCCAAATGCATACGTCCCTATAAGGAAAAGTGAAGTGAAACCTAAAAATTCAAAGTGTTCCTGCAAACGAACTTTTCAACCTAGAAGAACGACATTTGGGTAGCTAAGTGCAACTGGTATACTCATCTTTCCTGACAAGGGTCATCAAGATCAGGTGAGTAAATACTTGCAGAGATTCCAGTTAACTTGGAGCTCTGTTGAAGCTCTGTAAATGCTTTGTAAGGAAAGCGTATGTTCCTCGCCTCCACTTAGGACCACTTCAACAGGGAACAAAGCACAGAGAGTACACCAGGAACTAATTGAGTGAGTCAAGCTTCAAGCAGCTAGCACAAACAGTGTTTGATTTAGAGTGCCAGATGCATGTATTCCTATAGGTTAAAATGAAGAGAAACCCCCCAAATGCAATGTCTTCCTGAAAGCACATGCTTCAACTTAGAAGAACGAAATTTTGGCAGGCAAATGCAACTGGTATACTCATCTTTCTTACCTAGGATCAACAAGATCAAGTGAAAAAGTATTCGCTGAAATTCCAGTAAACTTGGGAGTTTTGTGGAAGCTCTGCAAACACTTACAAAAGAAAGCGTATTTTCCTTGCCTCTGCTTGGGGATACTTCAGCGGGGGACAATGCATAGAGAGTGCACTGAGAACTAATTGAGTGAGCCAAGTTTCCAACAGGTATCACAAACTGTGTTTGATTTAGCATTCCAAATGCATGTATTCACATAGGGAAAAAAGAAGTTAAACCTAAAAATTCAAAGTGTTCCTGCAAAGGAACTCTTCAACATAAGATTACGAAATTTGGGCTGCCAAGTGCAACCCATATACTCATTTTTGCTGCCAAGTTTCAACAAGATCGGGTGAAAAAACATTTGCTGAGAGTCCAGTAAACTCTTGAGTTCTGTGGATGCTCTACAAACACGTTCAAATGAAAGTCTATTTTTCTTTGCTCTGCTTAGGGGTACATAAACCGGTAACAAAGGGTAGAGAGCACAATGAGAATTCATTCAGTGAGTCAAGTTTCAAGCAGCTAGCACAAACCGTGTTTGATTTAGATTTTCAAAAGCATGTATCCCTAGAGGGGAAAATGTAGTAAAACCTAAATATTCAAAGTCATCCTGCAAAGGAATGCTTCGACGTAGCAGAACAAAATTTGTGCAGCCAAGCGCAACTGGTATACACCTTTTTCCTACCAAGTATCAACAAGATAGGGTGACAAAATATTTGCTGAGGTTTCCGTAATCTCTGAGTTTTTTGGAAGCTCGGTGAATACTTTCCAAAGAAAGTGTGTTTTCCTTGCCTCTGCTTAGGGCTACTTCAACAGGGAACAATGCATAGAGAGTGCACTGAGAACTAGTTGAATGAGTCAAGTTACAAGCACACAGCAAAAACCGTGTTTGATTTAGAGTTCCATGTGCATGTATCCCTATAGGGGAAAATGAAGTGAAACCTAAAATTTCAAAGTATTCCTGCAAACCAACTATTCAACCTAGAAGATCTAAATTTGGGCAGCCAAATGCAACCGGAATACTTATCTTTCCTGTCGAGTTAACAACAAGTTAGGGTGAAAAAGTATTTGCTGAGATTCCAGGAAACTCAAAGTTCTGTGCAATCACGGCAAATGCTTTCCAATGAAAGTTTCTTTCCCTGGCCTCTGCTTAGGGTTACTTCAACAGAAATAAAAGCATAAAGATCGCACTGAGAACTAGTTGAGTGAGTTTCAGTTTCAAGCAGCTAGCATAAACCGTGTTTGATTTATAAGTCCAAATGCATACGTCCCTATAAGGAAAAGTGAAGTGAAACCTAAAAATTCAAAGTGTTCCTGCAAACGAACTTTTCAACCTAGAAGAACGACATTTGGGTAGCTAAGTGCAACTGGTATACTCATCTTTCCTGACAAGGGTCATCAAGATCAGGTGAGTAAATACTTGCAGAGATTCCAGTTAACTTGGAGCTCTGTTGAAGCTCTGTAAATGCTTTCTAAGGAAAGCGTATGTTCCTCGCCTCCACTTAGGACCACTTCAACAGGGAACAAAGCACAGAGAGTACACCAGGAACTAATTGAGTGAGTCAAGCTTCAAGCAGCTAGCACAAACAGTGTTTGATTTAGAGTGCCAGATGCATGTATTCCTATAGGTTAAAATGAAGAGAAACCCCCCAAATGCAATGTCTTCCTGAAAGCACATGCTTCAACTTAGAAGAACGAAATTTTGGCAGGCAAATGCAACTGGTATACTCATCTTTCTTACCTAGGATCAACAAGATCAAGTGAAAAAGTATTCGCTGAAATTCCAGTAAACTTGGGAGTTTTGTGGAAGCTCTGCAAACACTTACAAAAGAAAGCGTATTTTCCTTGCCTCTGCTTGGGGATACTTCAGCGGGGGACAATGCATAGAGAGTGCACTGAGAACTAATTGAGTGAGCCAAGTTTCCAACAGGTATCACAAACTGTGTTTGATTTAGCATTCCAAATGCATGTATTCACATAGGGAAAAAAGAAGTTAAACCTAAAAATTCAAAGTGTTCCTGCAAAGGAACTCTTCAACATAAGATTACGAAATTTGGGCTGCCAAGTGCAACCCATATACTCATTTTTGCTGCCAAGTTTCAACAAGATCGGGTGAAAAAACATTTGCTGAGAGTCCAGTAAACTCTTGAGTTCTGTGGATGCTCTACAAACACGTTCAAATGAAAGTCTATTTTTCTTTGCTCTGCTTAGGGGTACATAAACCGGTAACAAAGGGTAGAGAGCACAATGAGAATTCATTCAGTGAGTCAAGTTTCAAGCAGCTAGCACAAACCGTGTTTGATTTAGATTTTCCAAAGCATGTATCCCTAGAGGGGAAAATGTAGTAAAACCTAAATATTCAAAGTCATCCTGCAAAGGAATGCTTCGACGTAGCAGAACAAAATTTGTGCAGCCAAGCGCAACTGGTATACACCTTTTTCCTACCAAGTATCAACAAGATAGGGTGACAAAATATTTGCTGAGGTTTCCGTAATCTCTGAGTTTTTTGGAAGCTCGGTGAATACTTTCCAAAGAAAGTGTGTTTTCCTTGCCTCTGCTTAGGGCTACTTCAACAGGGAACAATGCATAGAGAGTGCACTGAGAACTAGTTGAATGAGTCAAGTTACAAGCACACAGCAAAAACCGTGTTTGATTTAGAGTTCCATGTGCATGTATCCCTATAGGGGAAAATGAAGTGAAACCTAAAATTTCAAAGTATTCCTGCAAACCACTATTCAACCTAGAAGATCTAAATTTGGGCAGCCAAATGCAACCGGTATACTTATCTTTCCTGTCGAGTTAACAACAAGTTAGGGTGAAAAAGTATTTGCTGAGATTCCAGGAAACTCAAAGTTCTGTGCAATCACGGCAAATGCTTTCCAATGAAAGTTTCTTTCCCTGGCCTCTGCTTAGGGTTACTTCAACAGAAATCAAAGCATAGAGATCGCACTGAGAACTAGTTGAGTGAGTTTCAGTTTCAAGCAGCTAGCATAAACCGTGTTTGATTTATAAGTCCAAATGCATACGTCCCTATAAGGAAAAGTGAAGTGAAACCTAAAAATTCAAAGTGTTCCTGCAAACGAACTTTTCAACCTAGAAGAACGACATTTGGGTAGCTAAGTGCAACTGGTATACTCATCTTTCCTGACAAGGGTCATCAAGATCAGGTGAGTAAATACTTGCAGAGATTCCAGTTCACTTGGAGCTCTGTTGAAGCTCTGTAAATGCTTTGTAAGGAAAGCGTATGTTCCTCGCCTCCACTTAGGACCACTTCAACAGGGAACAAAGCACAGAGAGTACACCAGGAACTAATTGAGTGAGTCAAGCTTCAAGCAGCTAGCACAAACAGTGTTTGATTTAGAGTGCCAGATGCATGTATTCCTATAGGTTAAAATGAAGAGAAACCCCCCAAATGCAATGTCTTCCTGAAAGCACATGCTTCAACTTAGAAGAACGAAATTTTGGCAGGCAAATGCAACTGGTATACTCATCTTTCTTACCTAGGATCAACAAGATCAAGTGAAAAAGTATTCGCTGAAATTCCAGTAAACTTGGGAGTTTTGTGGAAGCTCTGCAAACACTTACAAAAGAAAGCGTATTTTCCTTGCCTCTGCTTGGGGATACTTCAGCGGGGGACAATGCATAGAGAGTGCACTGAGAACTAATTGAGTGAGCCAAGTTTCCAACAGGTATCACAAACTGTGTTTGATTTAGCATTCCAAATGCATGTATTCACATAGGGAAAAAAGAAGTTAAACCTAAAAATTCAAAGTGTTCCTGCAAAGGAACTCTTCAACATAAGATTACGAAATTTGGGCTGCCAAGTGCAACCCATATACTCATTTTTGCTGCCAAGTTTCAACAAGATCGGGTGAAAAAACATTTGCTGAGAGTCCAGTAAACTCTTGAGTTCTGTGGATGCTCTACAAACACGTTCAAATGAAAGTCTATTTTTCTTTGCTCTGCTTAGGGGTACATAAACCGGTAACAAAGGGTAGAGAGCACAATGAGAATTCATTCAGTGAGTCAAGTTTCAAGCAGCTAGCACAAACCGTGTTTGATTTAGATTTTCCAAAGCATGTATCCCTAGAGGGGAAAATGTAGTAAAACCTAAATATTCAAAGTCATCCTGCGAAGGAATGCTTCGACGTAGCAGAACAAAATTTGTGCAGCCAAGCGCAACTGGTATACACCTTTTTCCTACCAAGTATCAACAAGATAGGGTGACAAAATATTTGCTGAGGTTTCCGTAATCTCTGAGTTTTTTGGAAGCTCGGTGAATACTTTCCAAAGAAAGTGTGTTTTCCTTGCCTCTGCTTAGGGCTACTTCAACAGGGAACAATGCATAGAGAGTGCACTGAGAACTAGTTGAATGAGTCAAGTTACAAGCACACAGCAAAAACCGTGTTTGATTTAGAGTTCCATGTGCATGTATCCCTATAGGGGAAAATGAAGTGAAACCTAAAATTTCAAAGTATTCCTGCAAACCAACTATTCAACCTAGAAGATCTAAATTTGGGCAGCCAAATGCAACCGGTATACTTATCTTTCCTGTCGAGTTAACAACAAGTTAGGGTGAAAAAGTATTTGCTGAGATTCCAGGAAACTCAAAGTTCTGTGCAATCACGGCAAATGCTTTCCAATGAAAGTTTCTTTCCCTGGCCTCTGCTTAGGGTTACTTCAACAGAAATCAAAGCATAAAGATCGCACTGAGAACTAGTTGAGTGAGTTTCAGTTTCAAGCAGCTAGCATAAACCGTGTTTGATTTATAAGTCCAAATGCATACGTCCCTATAAGGAAAAGTGAAGTGAAACCTAAAAATTCAAAGTGTTCCTGCAAACGAACTTTTCAACCTAGAAGAACGACATTTGGGTAGCTAAGTGCAACTGGTATACTCATCTTTCCTGACAAGGGTCATCAAGATCAGGTGAGTAAATACTTGCAGAGATTCCAGTTAACTTGTAGCTCTGTTGAAGCTCTGTAAATGCTTTGTAAGGAAAGCGTATGTTCCTCGCCTCCACTTAGGACCACTTCAACAGGGAACAAAGCACAGAGAGTACACCAGGAACTAATTGAGTGAGTCAAGCTTCAAGCAGCTAGCACAAACAGTGTTTGATTTAGAGTGCCAGATGCATGTATTCCTATAGGTTAAAATGAAGAGAAACCCCCCAAATGCAATGTCTTCCTGAAAGCACATGCTTCAACTTAGAAGAACGAAATTTTGGCAGGCAAATGCAACTGGTATACTCATCTTTCTTACCTAGGATCAACAAGATCAAGTGAAAAAGTATTCGCTGAAATTCCAGTAAACTTGGGAGTTTTGTGGAAGCTCTGCAAACACTTACAAAAGAAAGCGTATTTTCCTTGCCTCTGCTTGGGGATACTTCAGCGGGGGACAATGCATAGAGAGTGCACTGAGAACTAATTGAGTGAGCCAAGTTTCCAACAGGTATCACAAACTGTGTTTGATTTAGCATTCCAAATGCATGTATTCACATAGGGAAAAAAGAAGTTAAACCTAAAAATTCAAAGTGTTCCTGCAAAGGAACTCTTCAACATAAGATTACGAAATTTGGGCTGCCAAGTGCAACCCATATACTCATTTTTGCTGCCAAGTTTCAACAAGATCGGGTGAAAAAACATTTGCTGAGAGTCCAGTAAACTCTTGAGTTCTGTGGATGCTCTACAAACACGTTCAAATGAAAGTCTATTTTTCTTTGCTCTGCTTAGGGGTACATAAACCGGTAACAAAGGGTAGAGAGCACAATGAGAATTCATTCAGTGAGTCAAGTTTCAAGCAGCTAGCACAAACCGTGTTTGATTTAGATTTTCAAAAGCATGTATCCCTAGAGGGGAAAATGTAGTAAAACCTAAATATTCAAAGTCATCCTGCAAAGGAATGCTTCGACGTAGCAGAACAAAATTTGTGCAGCCAAGCGCAACTGGTATACACCTTTTTCCTACCAAGTATCAACAAGATAGGGTGACAAAATATTTGCTGAGGTTTCTGTAATCTCTGAGTATTTTGGAAGCTCGGTGAATACTTTCCAAAGAAAGTGTGTTTTCCTTGCCTCTGCTTAGGGCTACTTCAACAGGGAACAATGCATAGAGAGTGCACTGAGAACTAGTTGAATGAGTCAAGTTACAAGCACACAGCAAAAACCGTGTTTGATTTAGAGTTCCATGTGCATGTATCCCTATAGGGGAAAATGAAGTGAAACCTAAAATTTCAAAGTATTCCTGCAAACCAACTATTCAACCTAGAAGATCTAAATTTGGGCAGCCAAATGCAACCGGTATACTTATCTTTCCTGTCGAGTTAACAACAAGTTAGGGTGAAAAAATATTTGCTGAGATTCCAGGAAACTCAAAGTTCTGTGCAATCACTGCCAATGCTTTCCAATGAAAGTTTCTTTCCCTGGCCTCTGCTTAGGGTTACTTCAACAGAAAACAAAGCATAGAGATCGCACTGAGAACTAGTTGAGTGAGTTTCAGTTTCAAGCAGCTAGCATAAACCGTGTTTGATTTATAAGTCCAAATGCATACGTCCCTATAAGGAAAAGTGAAGTGAAACCTAAAAATTCAAAGTGTTCCTGCAAACGAACTTTTCAACCTAGAAGAACGACATTTGGGTAGCTAAGTGCAACTGGTATACTCATCTTTCCTGACAAGGGTCATCAAGATCAGGTGAGTAAATACTTGCAGAGATTCCAGTTAACTTGTAGCTCTGTTGAAGCTCTGTAAATGCTTTGTAAGGAAAGCGTATGTTCCTCGCCTCCACTTAGGACCACTTCAACAGGGAACAAAGCACAGAGAGTACACCAGGAACTAATTGAGTGAGTCAAGCTTCAAGCAGCTAGCACAAACAGTGTTTGATTTAGAGTGCCAGATGCATGTATTCCTATAGGTTAAAATGAAGAGAAACCCCCCAAATGCAATGTCTTCCTGAAAGCACATGCTTCAACTTAGAAGAACGAAATTTTGGCAGGCAAATGCAACTGGTATACTCATCTTTCTTACCTAGGATCAACAAGATCAAGTGAAAAAGTATTCGCTGAAATTCCAGTAAACTTGGGAGTTTTGTGGAAGCTCTGCAAACACTTACAAAAGAAAGCGTATTTTCCTTGCCTCTGCTTGGGGATACTTCAGCGGGGGACAATGCATAGAGAGTGCACTGAGAACTAATTGAGTGAGCCAAGTTTCCAACAGGTATCACAAACTGTGTTTGATTTAGCATTCCAAATGCATGTATTCACATAGGGAAAAAAGAAGTTAAACCTAAAAATTCAAAGTGTTCCTGCAAAGGAACTCTTCAACATAAGATTACGAAATTTGGGCTGCCAAGTGCAACCCATATACTCATTTTTGCTGCCAAGTTTCAACAAGATCGGGTGAAAAAACATTTGCTGAGAGTCCAGTAAACTCTTGAGTTCTGTGGATGCTCTACAAACACGTTCAAATGAAAGTCTATTTTTCTTTGCTCTGCTTAGGGGTACATAAACCGGTAACAAAGGGTAGAGAGCACAATGAGAATTCATTCAGTGAGTCAAGTTTCAAGCAGCTAGCACAAACCGTGTTTGATTTAGATTTTCCAAAGCATGTATCCCTAGAGGGGAAAATGTAGTAAAACCTAAATATTCAAAGTCATCCTGCAAAGGAATGCTTCGACGTAGCAGAACAAAATTTGTGCAGCCAAGCGCAACTGGTATACACCTTTTTCCTACCAAGTATCAACAAGATAGGGTGACAAAATATTTGCTGAGGTTTCTGTAATCTCTGAGTATTTTGGAAGCTCGGTGAATACTTTCCAAAGAAAGTGTGTTTTCCTTGCCTCTGCTTAGGGCTACTTCAACAGGGAACAATGCATAGAGAGTGCACTGAGAACTAGTTGAATGAGTCAAGTTACAAGCACACAGCAAAAACCGTGTTTGATTTAGAGTTCCATGTGCATGTATCCCTATAGGGGAAAATGAAGTGAAACCTAAAATTTCAAAGTATTCCTGCAAACCAACTATTCAACCTAGAAGATCTAAATTTGGGCAGCCAAATGCAACCGGTATACTTATCTTTCCTGTCGAGTTAACAACAAGTTAGGGTGAAAAAATATTTGCTGAGATTCCAGGAAACTCAAAGTTCTGTGCAATCACTGCCAATGCTTTCCAATGAAAGTTTCTTTCCCTGGCCTCTGCTTAGGGTTACTTCAACAGAAAACAAAGCATAGAGATCGCACTGAGAACTAGTTGAGTGAGTTTCAGTTTCAAGCAGCTAGCATAAACCGTGTTTGATTTATAAGTCCAAATGCATACGTCCCTATAAGGAAAAGTGAAGTGAAACCTAAAAATTCAAAGTGTTCCTGCAAACGAACTTTTCAACCTAGAAGAACGACATTTGGGTAGCTAAGTGCAACTGGTATACTCATCTTTCCTGACAAGGGTCATCAAGATCAGGTGAGTAAATACTTGCAGAGATTCCAGTTAACTTGTAGCTCTGTTGAAGCTCTGTAAATGCTTTCTAAGGAAAGCGTATGTTCCTCGCCTCCACTTAGGACCACTTCAACAGGGAACAAAGCACAGAGAGTACACCAGGAACTAATTGAGTGAGTCAAGCTTCAAGCAGCTAGCACAAACAGTGTTTGATTTAGAGTGCCAGATGCATGTATTCCTATAGGTTAAAATGAAGAGAAACCCCCCAAATGCAATGTCTTCCTGAAAGCACATGCTTCAACTTAGAAGAACGAAATTTTGGCAGGCAAATGCAACTGGTATACTCATCTTTCTTACCTAGGATCAACAAGATCAAGTGAAAAAGTATTCGCTGAAATTCCAGTAAACTTGGGAGTTTTGTGGAAGCTCTGCAAACACTTACAAAAGAAAGCGTATTTTCCTTGCCTCTGCTTGGGGATACTTCAGCGGGGGACAATGCATAGAGAGTGCACTGAGAACTAATTGAGTGAGCCAAGTTTACAACAGGTATCACAAACTGTGTTTGATTTAGCATTCCAAATGCATGTATTCACATAGGGAAAAAAGAAGTTAAACCTAAAAATTCAAAGTGTTCCTGCAAAGGAACTCTTCAACATAAGATTACGAAATTTGGGCTGCCAAGTGCAACCCATATACTCATTTTTGCTGCCAAGTTTCAACAAGATCGGGTGAAAAAACATTTGCTGAGAGTCCAGTAAACTCTTGAGTTCTGTGGATGCTCTACAAACACGTTCAAATGAAAGTCTATTTTTCTTTGCTCTGCTTAGGGGTACATAAACCGGTAACAAAGGGTAGAGAGCACAATGAGAATTCATTCAGTGAGTCAAGTTTCAAGCAGCTAGCACAAACCGTGTTTGATTTAGATTTTCCAAAGCATGTATACCTAGAGGGGAAAATGTAGTAAAACCTAAATATTCAAAGTCATCCTGCAAAGGAATGCTTCGACGTAGCAGAACAAAATTTGTGCAGCCAAGCGCAACTGGTATACACCTTTTTCCTACCAAGTATCAACAAGATAGGGTGACAAAATATTTGCTGAGGTTTCCGTAATCTCTGAGTTTTTTGGAAGCTCGGTGAATACTTTCCAAAGAAAGTGTGTTTTCCTTGCCTCTGCTTAGGGCTACTTCAACAGGGAACAATGCATAGAGAGTGCACTGAGAACTAGTTGAATGAGTCAAGTTACAAGCACACAGCAAAAACCGTGTTTGATTTGGAGTTCCATGTGCATGTATCCCTATAGGGGAAAATGAAGTGAAACCTAAAATTTCAAAGTATTCCTGCAAACCAACTATTCAACCTAGAAGATCTAAATTTGGGCAGCCAAATGCAACCGGTATACTTATCTTTCCTGTCGAGTTAACAACAAGTTAAGGTGAAAAAATATTTGCTGAGATTCCAGGAAACTCAAAGTTCTGTGCAATCACTGCAAATGCTTTCCAATGAAAGTTTCTTTCCCTGGCCTCTGCTTAGGGTTACTTCAACAGAAAACAAAGCATAGAGATCGCACTGAGAACTAGTTGAGTGAGTTTCAGTTTCAAGCAGCTAGCATAAACCGTGTTTGATTTATAAGTCCAAATGCATACGTCCCTATAAGGAAAAGTGAAGTGAAACCTAAAAATTCAAAGTGTTCCTGCAAACGAACTTTTCAACCTAGAAGAACGACATTTGGGTAGCTAAGTGCAACTGGTATACTCATCTTTCCTGACAAGGGTCATCAAGATCAGGTGAGTAAATACTTGCAGAAATTCCAGTTAACTTGTAGCTCTGTTGAAGCTCTGTAAATGCTTTCTAAGGAAAGCGTATGTTCCTCGCCTCCACTTAGGACCACTTCAACAGGGAACAAAGCACAGAGAGTACACCAGGAACTAATTGAGTGAGTCAAGCTTCAAGCAGCTAGCACAAACAGTGTTTGATTTAGAGTGCCAGATGCATGTATTCCTATAGGTTAAAATGAAGAGAAACCCCCCAAATGCAATGTCTTCCTGAAAGCCCATGCTTCAACTTAGAACAACGAAATTTTGGCAGGCAAATGCAACTGGTATACTCATCTTTCTTACCTAGGATCAACAAGATCAAGTGAAAAAGTATTCGCTGAAATTCCAGTAAACTTGGGAGTTTTGTGGAAGCTCTGCAAACACTTACGAAAGAAAGCGTATTTTCCTTGCCTCTGCTTGGGGATACTTCAGCGGGGGACAATGCATAGAGAGTGCACTGAGAACTAATTGAGTGAGCCAAGTTTCCAACAGGTATCACAAACTGTGTTTGATTTAGCATTCCAAATGCATGTATTCACATAGGGAAAAAAGAAGTTAAACCTAAAAATTCAAAGTGTTCCTGCAAAGGAACTCTTCAACATAAGATTACGAAATTTGGGCTGCCAAGTGCAACCCATATACTCATTTTTGCTGCCAAGTTTCAACAAGATCGGGTGAAAAAACATTTGCTGAGAGTCCAGTAAACTCTTGAGTTCTGTGGATGCTCTACAAACACGTTCAAATGAAAGTCTATTTTTCTTTGCTCTGCTTAGGGGTACATAAACCGGTAACAAAGGGTAGAGAGCACAATGAGAATTCATTCAGTGAGTCAAGTTTCAAGCAGCTAGCACAAACCGTGTTTGATTTAGATTTTCCAAAGCATGTATCCCTAGAGGGGAAAATGTAGTAAAACCTAAATATTCAAAGTCATCCTGCAAAGGAATGCTTCGACGTAGCAGAACAAAATTTGTGCAGCCAAGCGCAACTGGTATACACCTTTTTCCTACCAAGTATCAACAAGATAGGGTGACGAAATATTTGCTGAGGTTTCCGTAATCTCTGAGTTTTTTGGAAGCTCGGTGAATACTTTCCAAAGAAAGTGTGTTTTCCTTGCCTCTGCTTAGGGCTACTTCAACAGGGAACAATGCATAGAGAGTGCACTGAGAACTAGTTGAATGAGTCAAGTTACAAGCACACAGCAAAAACCGTGTTTGATTTAGAGTTCCATGTGCATGTATCCCTATAGGGGAAAATGAAGTGAAACCTAAAATTTCAAAGTATTCCTGCAAACCAACTATTCAACCTAGAAGATCTAAATTTGGGCAGCCAAATGCAACCGGTATACTTATCTTTCCTGTCGAGTTAACAACAAGTTAGGGTGAAAAAATATTTGCTGAGATTCCAGGAAACTCAAAGTTCTGTGCAATCACTGCAAATGCTTTCCAATGAAATTTCTTTCCCTGGCCTCTGCTTAGGGTTACTTCAACAGAAAACAACGCATAGAGATCGCACTGAGAACTAGTTGAGTGAGTTTCAGTTTCAAGCAGCTAGCATAAACCGTGTTTGATTTATAAGTCCAAATGCATACGTCCCTATAAGGAAAAGTGAAGTGAAACCTAAAAATTCAAAGTGTTCCTGCAAACGAACTTTTCAACCTAGAAGAACGACATTTGGGTAGCTAAGTGCAACTGGTATACTCATCTTTCCTGACAAGGGTCATCAAGATCAGGTGAGTAAATACTTGCAGAGATTCCAGTTCACTTGGAGCTCTGTTGAAGCTCTGTAAATGCTTTCTAAGGAAAGCGTATGTTCCTCGCCTCCACTTAGGACCACTTCAACAGGGAACAAAGCACAGAGAGTACACCAGGAACTAATTGAGTGAGTCAAGCTTCAAGCAGCTAGCACAAACAGTGTTTGATGTAGAGTGCCAAATGCATGTATTCCTATAGGTTAAAATGAAGAGAAACCCCCCAAATGCAATGTCTTCCTGAAAGCACATGCTTCAACTTAGAAGAACGAAATTTTGGCAGGCAAATGCAACTGGTATACTCATCTTTCTTACCTAGGATCAACAAGATCAAGTGAAAAAGTATTCGCTGAAATTCCAGTAAACTTGGGAGTTTTGTGGAAGCTCTGCAAACACTTACAAAAGAAAGCGTATTTTCCTTGCCTCTGCTTGGGGATACTTCAGCGGGGGACAATGCATAGAGAGTGCACTGAGAACTAATTGAGTGAGCCAAGTTTCCAACAGGTATCACAAACTGTGTTTGATTTAGCATTCCAAATGCATGTATTCACATAGGGAAAAAAGAAGTTAAACCTAAAAATTCAAAGTGTTCCTGCAAAGGAACTCTTCAACATAAGATTACGAAATTTGGGCTGCCAAGTGCAACCCATATACTCATTTTTGCTGCCAAGTTTCAACAAGATCGGGTGAAAAAACATTTGCTGAGAGTCCAGTAAACTCTTGAGTTCTGTGGATGCTCTACAAACACGTTCAAATGAAAGTCTATTTTTCTTTGCTCTGCTTAGGGGTACATAAACCGGTAACAAAGGGTAGAGAGCACAATGAGAATTCATTCAGTGAGTCAAGTTTCAAGCAGCTAGCACAAACCATGTTTGATTTAGATTTTCCAAAGCATGTATCCCTAGAGGGGAAAATGTAGTAAAACCTAAATATTCAAAGTCATCCTGCAAAGGAATGCTTCGACGTAGCAGAACAAAATTTGTGCAGCCAAGCGCAACTGGTATACACCTTTTTCCTACCAAGTATCAACAAGATAGGGTGACAAAATATTTGCTGAGGTTTCCGTAATCTCTGAGTTTTTTGGAAGCTCGGTGAATACTTTCCAAAGAAAGTGTGTTTTCCTTGCCTCTGCTTAGGGCTACTTCAACAGGGAACAATGCATAGAGAGTGCACTGAGAACTAGTTGAATGAGTCAAGTTACAAGCACACAGCAAAAACCGTGTTTGATTTGGAGTTCCATGTGCATGTATCCCTATAGGGGAAAATGAAGTGAAACCTAAAATTTCAAAGTATTCCTGCAAACCAACTATTCAACCTAGAAGATCTAAATTTGGGCAGCCAAATGCAACCGGTATACTTATCTTTCCTGTCGAGTTAACAACAAGTTAAGGTGAAAAAATATTTGCTGAGATTCCAGGAAACTCAAAGTTCTGTGCAATCACTGCAAATGCTTTCCAATGAAAGTTTCTTTCCCTGGCCTCTGCTTAGGGTTACTTCAACAGAAAACAAAGCATAGAGATCGCACTGAGAACTAGTTGAGTGAGTTTCAGTTTCAAGCAGCTAGCATAAACCGTGTTTGATTTATAAGTCCAAATGCATACGTCCCTATAAGGAAAAGTGAAGTGAAACCTAAAAATTCAAAGTGTTCCTGCAAACGAACTTTTCAACCTAGAAGAACGACATTTGGGTAGCTAAGTGCAACTGGTATACTCATCTTTCCTGACAAGGGTCATCAAGATCAGGTGAGTAAATACTTGCAGAGATTCCAGTTCACTTGGAGCTCTGTTGAAGCTCTGTAAATGCTTTCTAAGGAAAGCGTATGTTCCTCGCCTCCACTTAGGACCACTTCAACAGGGAACAAAGCACAGAGAGTACACCAGGAACTAATTGAGTGAGTCAAGCTTCAAGCAGCTAGCACAAACAGTGTTTGATGTAGAGTGCCAAATGCATGTATTCCTATAGGTTAAAATGAAGAGAAACCCCCCAAATGCAATGTCTTCCTGAAAGCACATGCTTCAACTTAGAAGAACGAAATTTTGGCAGGCAAATGCAACTGGTATACTCATCTTTCTTACCTAGGATCAACAAGATCAAGTGAAAAAGTATTCGCTGAAATTCCAGTAAACTTGGGAGTTTTGTGGAAGCTCTGCAAACACTTACAAAAGAAAGCGTATTTTCCTTGCCTCTGCTTGGGGATACTTCAGCGGGGGACAATGCATAGAGAGTGCACTGAGAACTAATTGAGTGAGCCAAGTTTCCAACAGGTATCACAAACTGTGTTTGATTTAGCATTCCAAATGCATGTATTCACATAGGGAAAAAAGAAGTTAAACCTAAAAATTCAAAGTGTTCCTGCAAAGGAACTCTTCAACATAAGATTACGAAATTTGGGCTGCCAAGTGCAACCCATATACTCATTTTTGCTGCCAAGTTTCAACAAGATCGGGTGAAAAAACATTTGCTGAGAGTCCAGTAAACTCTTGAGTTCTGTGGATGCTCTACAAACACGTTCAAATGAAAGTCTATTTTTCTTTGCTCTGCTTAGGGGTACATAAACCGGTAACAAAGGGTAGAGAGCACAATGAGAATTCATTCAGTGAGTCAAGTTTCAAGCAGCTAGCACAAACCGTGTTTGATTTAGATTTTCCAAAGCATGTATCCCTAGAGGGGAAAATGTAGTAAAACCTAAATATTCAAAGTCATCCTGCAAAGGAATGCTTCGACGTAGCAGAACAAAATTTGTGCAGCCAAGCGCAACTGGTATACACCTTTTTCCTACCAAGTATCAACAAGATAGGGTGACAAAATATTTGCTGCGGTTTCCGTAATCTCTGAGTTTTTTGGAAGCTCGGTGAATACTTTCCAAAGAAAGTGTGTTTTCCTTGCCTCTGCTTAGGGCTACTTCAACAGGGAACAATGCATAGAGAGTGCACTGAGAACTAGTTGAATGAGTCAAGTTACAAGCACACAGCAAAAACCGTGTTTGATTTAGAGTTCCATGTGCATGTATCCCTATAGGGGAAAATGAAGTGAAACCTAAAATTTCAAAGTATTCCTGCAAACCAACTATTCAACCTAGAAGATCTAAATTTGGGCAGCCAAATGCAACCGGTATACTTATCTTTCCTGTCGAGTTAACAACAAGTTAGGGTGAAAAAATATTTGCTGAGATTCCAGGAAACTCAAAGTTCTGTGCAATCACTGCCAATGCTTTCCAATGAAAGTTTCTTTCCCTGGCCTCTGCTTAGGGTTACTTCAACAGAAAACAAAGCATAGAGATCGCACTGAGAACTAGTTGAGTGAGTTTCAGTTTCAAGCAGCTAGCATAAACCGTGTTTGATTTATAAGTCCAAATGCATACGTCCCTATAAGGAAAAGTGAAGTGAAACCTAAAAATTCAAAGTGTTCCTGCAAACGAACTTTTCAACCTAGAAGAACGACATTTGGGTAGCTAAGTGCAACTGGTATACTCATCTTTCCTGACAAGGGTCATCAAGATCAGGTGAGTAAATACTTGCAGAGATTCGAGTTAACTTGTAGCTCTGTTGAAGCTCTGTAAATGCTTTCTAAGGAAAGCGTATGTTCCTCGCCTCCACTTAGGACCACGTCAACAGGGAACAAAGCACAGAGAGTACACCAGGAACTAATTGAGTGAGTCAAGCTTCAAGCAGCTAGCACAAACAGTGTTTGATTTAGAGTGCCAAATGCATGTATTCCTAAAGGTTAAAATGAAGAGAAACCCCCCAAATGCAATATCTTCCTGAAAGCACATGCTTCAACTTAGAAGAACGAAATTTTGGCAGGCAAATGCAACTGGTATACTCATCTTTCTTACCTAGGATCAACAAGATCAAGTGAAAAAATATTCGCTGAAATTCCAGTAAACTTGGGAGTTTTGTGAAAGCTCTGCAAACACTTACAAAAGAAAGCGTATTTTCCTTGCCTCTGCTTGGGGATACTTCAGCGGGGGACAATGCATAGAGAGTGCACTGAGAACTAATTGAGTGAGCCAAGTTTCCAACAGGTATCACAAACTGTGTTTGATTTAGCATTCCAAATGCATGTATTCACATAGGGAAAAAAGAAGTTAAACCTAAAAATTCAAAGTGTTCCTGCAAAGGAACTCTTCAACATAGATTACGAAATTTGGGCTGCCAAGTGCAACCCATATACTCATTTTTGCTGCCAAGTTTCAACAAGATCGGGTGAAAAAACATTTGCTGAGAGTCTAGTAAACTCTTGAGTTCTGTGGATGCTCTCCAAACACGTTCAAATGAAAGTCTATTTTTCTTTGCTCTGCTTAGGGGTACATAAACCGGTAACAAAGGGTAGAGAGCACAATGAGAATTCATTCAGTGAGTCAAGTTTCAAGCAGCTAGCACAAACCGTGTTTGATTTAGATTTTCAAAAGCATGTATCCCTAGAGGGGAAAATGTAGTAAAACCTAAATATTCAAAGTCATCCTGCAAAGGAATGCTTCGACGTAGCAGAACAAAATTTGTGCAGCCAAGCGCAACTGGTATACACCTTTTTCCTACCAAGTATCAACAAGATAGGGTGACAAAATATTTGCTGAGGTTTCCGTAATCTCTGAGTTTTTTGGAAGCTCGGTGAATACTTTCCAAAGAAAGTGTGTTTTCCTTGCCTCTGCTTAGGGCTACTTCAACAGGGAACAATGCATAGAGAGTGCACTGAGAACTAGTTGAATGAGTCAAGTTACAAGCACACAGCAAAAACCGTGTTTGGTTTAGAGTTCCATGTGCATGTATCCCTATAGGGGAAAATGAAGTGAAACCTAAAATTTCAAAGTATTCCTGCAAACCAACTATTCAACCTAGAAGATCTAAATTTGGGCAGCCAAATGCAACCGGTATACTTATCTTTCCTGTCGAGTTAACAACAAGTTAGGGTGAAAAAATATTTGCTGAGATTCCAGGAAACTCAAAGTTCTGTGCAATCACTGCCAATGCTTTCCAATGAAAGTTTCTTTCCCTGGCCTCTGCTTAGGGTTACTTCAACAGAAAACAAAGCATAGAGATCGCACTGAGAACTAGTTGAGTGAGTTTCAGTTTCAAGCAGCTAGCATAAACCGTGTTTGATTTATAAGTCCAAATGCATATGTCCCTATAAGGAAAAGTGAAGTGAAACCTAAAAATTCAAAGTGTTCCTGCAAACGAACTTTTCAACCTAGAAGAACGACATTTGGGTAGCTAAGTGCAACTGGTATACTCATCTTTCCTGACAAGGGTCATCAAGATCAGGTGAGTAAATATTTGCAGAGATTCCAGTTCACTTGGAGCTCTGTTGAAGCTCTGTAAATGCTTTCTAAGGAAAGCGTATGTTCCTCGCCTCCACTTAGGACCACTTCAACAGGGAACAAAGCACAGAGAGTACACCAGGAACTAATTGAGTGAGTCAAGCTTCAAGCAGCTAGCACAAACAGTGTTTGATTTAGAGTTCCAAATGCATGTATTCCTATAGGTTAAAATGAAGAGAAACCCCCCAAATGCAATGTCTTCCTGAAAGCACATGCTTCAACTTAGAAGAACGAAATTTTGGCAGGCAAATGCAACTGGTATACTCATCTTTCTTACCTAGGATCAACAAGATCAAGTGAAAAAATATTCGCTGATATTCCAGTAAACTTGGGAGTTTTGTGGAAGCTCTGCAAACACTTACATAAGAAAGCGTATTTTCCTTGCCTCTGCTTGGGGATACTTCAGCGGGGGACAATGCATAGAGAGTGCACTGAGAACTAATTGAGTGAGCCAAGTTTCCAACAGGTATCACAAACTGTGTTTGATTTAGCATTCCAAATGCATGTATTCACATAGGGAAAAAAGAAGTTAAACCTAAAAATTCAAAGTGTTCCTGCAAAGGAACTCTTCCACATAGATTACGAAATTTGGGCTGCCAAGTGCAACCCATATACTCATTTTTGCTGCCAAGTTTCAACAAGATCGGGTGAAAAAACATTTGCTGAGAGTCTAGTAAACTCTTGAGTTCTGTGGATGCTCTCCAAACACGTTCAAATGAAAGTCTATTTTTCTTTGCTCTGCTTAGGGGTACATAAACCGGTAACAAAGGGTAGAGAGCACAATGAGAATTCATTCAGTGAGTCAAGTTTCAAGCAGCTAGCACAAACCGTGTTTGATTTAGATTTTCAAAAGCATGTATCCCTAGAGGGGAAAATGTAGTAAAACCTAAATATTCAAAGTCATCCTGCAAAGGAATGCTTCGACGTAGCAGAACAAAATTTGTGCAGCCAAGCGCAACTGGTATACACCTTTTTCCTACCAAGTATCAACAAGATAGGGTGACAAAATATTTGCTGAGGTTTCCGTAATCTCTGAGTTTTTTGGAAGCTCGGTGAATACTTTCCAAAGAAAGTGTGTTTTCCTTGCCTCTGCTTAGGGCTACTTCAACAGGGAACAATGCATAGAGAGTGCACTGAGAACTAGTTGAATGAGTCAAGTTACAAGCACACAGCAAAAACCGTGTTTGATTTAGAGTTCCATGTGCATGTATCCCTATAGGGGAAAATGAAGTGAAACCTAAAATTTCAAAGTATTCCTGCAAACCAACTATTCAACCTAGAAGATCTAAATTTGGGCAGCCAAATGCAACCGGTATACTTATCTTTCCTGTCGAGTTAACAACAAGTTAGGGTGAAAAAATATTTGCTGAGATTCCAGGAAACTCAAAGTTCTGTGCAATCACTGCCAATGCTTTCCAATGAAAGTTTCTTTCCCTGGCCTCTGCTTAGGGTTACTTCAACAGAAAACAAAGCATAGAGATCGCACTGAGAACTAGTTGAGTGAGTTTCAGTTTCAAGCAGCTAGCATAAACCGTGTTTGATTTATAAGTCCAAATGCATACGTCCCTATAAGGAAAAGTGAAGTGAAACCTAAAAATTCAAAGTGTTCCTGCAAACGAACTTTTCAACCTAGAAGAACGACATTTGGGTAGCTAAGTGCAACTGGTATACTCATCTTTCCTGACAAGGGTCATCAAGATCAGGTGAGTAAATATTTGCAGAGATTCCAGTTCACTTGGAGCTCTGTTGAAGCTCTGTAAATGCTTTCTAAGGAAAGCGTATGTTCCTCGCCTCCACTTAGGACCACTTCAACAGGGAACAAAGCACAGAGAGTACACCAGGAACTAATTGAGTGAGTCAAGCTTCAAGCAGCTAGCACAAACAGTGTTTGATGTAGAGTTCCAAATGCATGTATTCCTATAGGTTAAAATGAAGAGAAACCCCCCAAATGCAATGTCTTCCTGAAAGCACATGCTTCAACTTAGAAGAACGAAATTTTGGCAGGCAAATGCAACTGGTATACTCATCTTTCTTACCTAGGATCAACAAGATCAAGTGAAAAAATATTCGCTGAAATTCCAGTAAACTTGGGAGTTTTGTGGAAGCTCTGCAAACACTTACATAAGAAAGCGTATTTTCCTTGCGTCTGCTTGGGGATACTTCAGCGGGGGACAATGCATAGAGAGTGCACTGAGAACTAATTGAGTGAGCCAAGTTTCCAACAGGTATCACAAACTGTGTTTGATTTAGCATTCCAAATGCATGTATTCACATAGGGAAAAAAGAAGTTAAACCTAAAAATTCAAAGTGTTCCTGCAGAGGAACTCTTCAACATAGATTACGAAATTTGGGCTGCCAAGTGCAACCCATATACTCATTTTTGCTGCCAAGTTTCAACAAGATCGGGTGAAAAAACATTTGCTGAGAGTCTAGTAAACTCTTGAGTTCTGTGGATGCTCTCCAAACACGTTCAAATGAAAGTCTATTTTTCTTTGCTCTGCTTAGGGGTACATAAACCGGTAACAAAGGGTAGAGAGCACAATGAGAATTCATTCAGTGAGTCAAGTTTCAAGCAGCTAGCACAAACCGTGTTTGATTTAGATTTTCAAAAGCATGTATCCCTAGAGGGGAAAATGTAGTAAAACCTAAATATTCAAAGTCATCCTGCAAAGGAATGCTTCGACGTAGCAGAACAAAATTTGTGCAGCCAAGCGCAACTGGTATACACCTTTTTCCTACCAAGTATCAACAAGATAGGGTGACAAAATATTTGCTGAGGTTTCCGTAATCTCTGAGTTTTTTGGAAGCTCGGTGAATACTTTCCAAAGAAAGTGTGTTTTCCTTGCCTCTGCTTAGGGCTACTTCAACAGGGAACAATGCATAGAGAGTGCACTGAGAACTAGTTGAATGAGTCAAGTTACAAGCACACAGCAAAAACCGTGTTTGATTTAGAGTTCCATGTGCATGTATCCCTATAGGGGAAAATGAAGTGAAACCTAAAATTTCAAAGTATTCCTGCAAACCAACTATTCAACCTAGAAGATCTAAATTTGGGCAGCCAAATGCAACCGGTATACTTATCTTTCCTGTCGAGTTAACAACAAGTTAGGGTGAAAAAATATTTGCTGAGATTCCAGGAAACTCAAAGTTCTGTGCAATCACTGCCAATGCTTTCCAATGAAAGTTTCTTTCCCTGGCCTCTGCTTAGGGTTACTTCAACAGAAAACAAAGCATAGAGATCGCACTGAGAACTAGTTGAGTGAGTTTCAGTTTCAAGCAGCTAGCATAAACCGTGTTTGATTTATAAGTCCAAATGCATACGTCCCTATAAGGAAAAGTGAAGTGAAACCTAAAAATTCAAAGTGTTCCTGCAAACGAACTTTTCAACCTAGAAGAACGACATTTGGGTAGCTAAGTGCAACTGGTATACTCATCTTTCCTGACAAGGGTCATCAAGATCAGGTGAGTAAATACTTGCAGAGATTCCAGTTAACTTGTAGCTCTGTTGAAGCTCTGTAAATGCTTTCTAAGGAAAGCGTATGTTCCTCGCCTCCACTTAGGACCACTTCAACAGGGAACAAAGCACAGAGAGTACACCAGGAACTAATTGAGTGACTCAAGCTTCAAGCAGCTAGCACAAACAGTGTTTGATTTAGAGTGCCAAATGCATGTATTCCTATAGGTTAAAATGAAGAGAAACCCCCCAAATGCAATGTCTTCCTGAAAGCACATGCTTCAACTTAGAAGAACGAAATTTTGGCAGGCAAATGCAACTGGTATACTCATCTTTCTTACCTAGGATCAACAAGATCAAGTGAAAAAATATTCGCTGAAATTCCAGTAAACTTGGGAGTTTTGTGAAAGCTCTGCAAACACTTACATAAGAAAGCGTATTTTCCTTGCCTCTGCTTGGGGATACTTCAGCGGGGGACAATGCATAGAGAGTGCACTGAGAACTAATTGAGTGAGCCAAGTTTCCAACAGGTATCACAAACTGTGTTTGATTTAGCATTCCAAATGCATGTATTCACATAGGGAAAAAAGAAGTTAAACCTAAAAATTCAAAGTGTTCCTGCAGAGGAACTCTTCAACATAGATTACGAAATTTGGGCTGCCAAGTGCAACCCATATACTCATTTTTTGCTGCCAAGTTTCAACAAGATCGGGTGAAAAAACATTTGCTGAGAGTCTAGTAAACTCTTGAGTTCTGTGGATGCTCTCCAAACACGTTCAAATGAAAGTCTATTTTTCTTTGCTCTGCTTAGGGGTACATAAACCGGTAACAAAGGGTAGAGAGCACAATGAGAATTCATTCAGTGAGTCAAGTTTCAAGCAGCTAGCACAAACCGTGTTTGATTTAGATTTTCAAAAGCATGTATCCCTAGAGGGGAAAATGTAGTAAAACCTAAATATTCAAAGTCATCCTGCAAAGGAATGCTTCGACGTAGCAGAACAAAATTTGTGCAGCCAAGCGCAACTGGTATACACCTTTTTCCTACCAAGTATCAACAAGATAGGGTGACAAAATATTTGCTGAGGTTTCCGTAATCTATGAGTTTTTTGGAAGCTCGGTGAATACTTTCCAAAGAAAGTGTGTTTTCCTTGCCTCTGCTTAGGGCTACTTCAACAGGGAACAATGCATAGAGAGTGCACTGAGAACTAGTTGAATGAGTCAAGTTACAAGCACACAGCAAAAACCGTGTTTGATTTAGAGTTCCATGTGCATGTATCCCTATAGGGGAAAATGAAGTGAAACCTAAAATTTCAAAGTATTCCTGCAAACCAACTATTCAACCTAGAAGATCTAAATTTGGGCAGCCAAATGCAACCGGTATACTTATCTTTCCTGTCGAGTTAACAACAAGTTAGGGTGAAAAAATATTTGCTGAGATTCCAGGAAACTCAAAGTTCTGTGCAATCACTGCCAATGCTTTCCAATGAAAGTTTCTTTCCCTGGCCTCTGCTTAGGGTTACTTCAACAGAAAACAAAGCATAGAGATCGCACTGAGAACTAGTTGAGTGAGTTTCAGTTTCAAGCAGCTAGCATAAACCGTGTTTGATTTATAAGTCCAAATGCATACGTCCCTATAAGGAAAAGTGAAGTGAAACCTAAAAATTCAAAGTGTTCCTGCAAACGAACTTTTCAACCTAGAAGAACGACATTTGGGTAGCTAAGTGCAACTGGTATACTCATCTTTCCTGACAAGGGTCATCAAGATCAGGTGAGTAAATACTTGCAGAGATTCCAGTTAACTTGTAGCTCTGTTGAAGCTCTGTAAATGCTTTCTAAGGAAAGCGTATGTTCCTCGCCTCCACTTAGGACCACTTCAACAGGGAACAAAGCACAGAGAGTACACCAGGAACTAATTGAGTGACTCAAGCTTCAAGCAGCTAGCACAAACAGTGTTTGATTTAGAGTGCCAAATGCATGTATTCCTATAGGTTAAAATGAAGAGAAACCCCCCAAATGCAATGTCTTCCTGAAAGCACATGCTTCAACTTAGAAGAACGAAATTTTGGCAGGCAAATGCAACTGGTATACTCATCTTTCTTACCTAGGATCAACAAGATCAAGTGAAAAAATATTCGCTGAAATTCCAGTAAACTTGGGAGTTTTGTGAAAGCTCTGCAAACACTTACATAAGAAAGCGTATTTTCCTTGCCTCTGCTTGGGGATACTTCAGCGGGGGACAATGCATAGAGAGTGCACTGAGAACTAATTGAGTGAGCCAAGTTTCCAACAGGTATCACAAACTGTGTTTGATTTAGCATTCCAAATGCATGTATTCACATAGGGAAAAAAGAAGTTAAACCTAAAAATTCAAAGTGTTCCTGCAAAGGAACTCTTCAACATAGATTACGAAATTTGGGCTGCCAAGTGCAACCCATATACTCATTTTTGCTGCCAAGTTTCAAAAAGATCGTGTGAAAAAACATTTGCTGAGAGTCTAGTAAACTCTTGAGTTCTGTGGATGCTCTCCAAACACGTTCAAATGAAAGTCTATTTTTCTTTGCTCTGCTTAGGGGTACATAAACCGGTAACAAAGCGTAGAGAGCACAATGAGAATTCATTCAGTGAGTCAAGTTTCAAGCAGCTAGCACAAACCGTGTTTGATTTAGATTTTCAAAAGCATGTATCCCTAGAGGGGAAAATGTAGTAAAACCTAAATATTCAAAGTCATCCTGCAAAGGAATGCTTCGACGTAGCAGAACAAAATTTGTGCAGCCAAGCGCAACTGGTATACACCTTTTTCCTACCAAGTATCAACAAGATAGGGTGACAAAATATTTGCTGAGGTTTCCGTAATCTCTGAGTTTTTTGGAAGCTCGGTGAATACTTTCCAAAGAAAGTGTGTTTTCCTTGCCTCTGCTTAGGGCTACTTCAACAGGGAACAATGCATAGAGAGTGCACTGAGAACTAGTTGAATGAGTCAAGTTACAAGCACACAGCAAAAACCGTGTTTGATTTAGAGTTCCATGTGCATGTATCCCTATAGGGGAAAATGAAGTGAAACCTAAAATTTCAAAGTATTCCTGCAAACCAACTATTCAACCTAGAAGATCTAAATTTGGGCAGCCAAATGCAACCGGTGTACTTATCTTTCCTGTCGAGTTAACAACAAGTTAGGGTGAAAAAATATTTGCTGAGATTCCAGGAAACTCAAAGTTCTGTGCAATCACTGCCAATGCTTTCCAATGAAAGTTTCTTTCCCTGGCCTCTGCTTAGGGTTACTTCAACAGAAAACAAAGCATAGAGATCGCACTGAGAACTAGTTGAGTGAGTTTCAGTTTCAAGCAGCTAGCATAAACCGTGTTTGATTTATAAGTCCAAATGCATACGTCCCTATAAGGAAAAGTGAAGTGAAACCTAAAAATTCAAAGTGTTCCTGCAAACGAACTTTTCAACCTAGAAGAACGACATTTGGGTAGCTAAGTGCAACTGGTATACTCATCTTTCCTGACAAGGGTCATCAAGATCAGGTGAGTAAATATTTGCAGAGATTCCAGTTCACTTGGAGCTCTGTTGAAGCTCTGTAAATGCTTTCTAAGGAAAGCGTATGTTCCTCGCCTCCACTTAGGACCACTTCAACAGGGAACAAAGCACAGAGAGTACACCAGGAACTAATTGAGTGAGTCAAGCTTCAAGCAGCTAGCACAAACAGTGTTTGATGTAGAGTTCCAAATGCATGTATTCCTATAGGTTAAATGAAGAGAAACCCCCCAAATGCAATGTCTTCCTGAAAGCACATGCTTCAACTTAGAAGAACGAAATTTTGGCAGGCAAATGCAACTGGTATACTCATCTTTCTTACCTAGGATCAACAAGATCAAGTGAAAAAATATTCGCTGATATTCCAGTAAACTTGGGAGTTTTGTGGAAGCTCTGCAAACACTTACATAAGAAAGCGTATTTTCCTTGCCTCTGCTTGGGGATACTTCAGCGGGGGACAATGCATAGAGAGTGCACTGAGAACTAATTGAGTGAGCCAAGTTTCCAACAGGTATCACAAACTGTGTTTGATTTAGCATTCCAAATGCATGTATTCACATAGGGAAAAAAGAAGTTAAACCTAAAAATTCAAAGTGTTCCTGCAAAGGAACTCTTCAACATAGATTACGAAATTTGGGCTGCCAAGTGCAACCCATATACTCATTTTTGCTGCCAAGTTTCAACAAGATCGGGTGAAAAAACATTTGCTGAGAGTCTAGTAAACTCTTGAGTTCTGTGGATGCTCTCCAAACACGTTCAAATGAAAGTCTATTTTTCTTTGCTCTGCTTAGGGGTACATAAACCGGTAACAAAGGGTAGAGAGCACAATGAGAATTCATTCAGTGAGTCAAGTTTCAAGCAGCTAGCACAAACCGTGTTTGATTTAGATTTTCAAAAGCATGTATCCCTAGAGGGGAAAATGTAGTAAAACCTAAATATTCAAAGTCATCCTGCAAAGGAATGCTTCGACGTAGCAGAACAAAATTTGTGCAGCCAAGCGCAACTGGTATACACCTTTTTCCTACCAAGTATCAACAAGATAGGGTGACAAAATATTTGCTGAGGTTTCCGTAATCTCTGAGTTTTTTGGAAGCTCGGTGAATACTTTCCAAAGAAAGTGTGTTTTCCTTGCCTCTGCTTAGGGCTACTTCAACAGGGAACAATGCATAGAGAGTGCACTGAGAACTAGTTGAATGAGTCAAGTTACAAGCACACAGCAAAAACCGTGTTTGATTTAGAGTTCCATGTGCATGTATCCCTATAGGGGAAAATGAAGTGAAACCTAAAATTTCAAAGTATTCCTGCAAACCAACTATTCAACCTAGAAGATCTAAATTTGGGCAGCCAAATGCAACCGGTATACTTATCTTTCCTGTCGAGTTAACAACAAGTTAGGGTGAAAAAATATTTGCTGAGATTCCAGGAAACTCAAAGTTCTGTGCAATCACTGCAAATGCTTTCCAATGAAAGTTTCTTTCCCTGGCCTCTGCTTAGGGTTACTTCAACAGAAAACAAAGCATAGAGATCGCACTGAGAACTAGTTGAGTGAGTTTCAGTTTCAAGCAGCTAGCATAAACCGTGTTTGATTTATAAGTCCAAATGCATACGTCCCTATAAGGAAAAGTGAAGTGAAACCTAAAAATTCAAAGTGTTCCTGCAAACGAACTTTTCAACCTAGAAGAACGACATTTGGGTAGCTAAGTGCAACTGGTATACTCATCTTTCCTGACAAGGGTCATCAAGATCAGGTGAGTAAATATTTGCAGAGATTCCAGTTCACTTGGAGCTCTGTTGAAGCTCTGTAAATGCTTTCTAAGGAAAGCGTATGTTCCTCGCCTCCACTTAGGACCACTTCAACAGGGAACAAAGCACAGAGAGTACACCAGGAACTAATTGAGTGAGTCAAGCTTCAAGCAGCTAGCACAAACAGTGTTTGATGTAGAGTTCCAAATGCATGTATTCCTATAGGTTAAAATGAAGAGAAACCCCCCAAATGCAATGTCTTCCTGAAAGCACATGCTTCAACTTAGAAGAACGAAATTTTGGCAGGCAAATGCAACTGGTATACTCATCTTTCTTACCTAGGATCAACAAGATCAAGTGAAAAAATATTCGCTGAAATTCCAGTAAACTTGGGAGTTTTGTGGAAGCTCTGCAAACACTTACATAAGAAAGCGTATTTTCCTTGCCTCTGCTTGGGGATACTTCAGCGG